>NC_053441.1:56011184-56220860 GCF_007990345.1 Gossypium hirsutum | reverse complement strand
ATCGACATTAGCTGGTGCAAGATTCAAGTCGACAGGCTTATTCCGAGCTGCTTGTGTCCTCGTTGTTAAAGAATATAACATTATGATAGCGAGCAGTGGTCGTTGCCCGGATCCAACAGAAAGCGACAGTAAATGTGTTCCTTGGAAAAGTTTGCGAGATTTGGTGCTTGTACATCCTGACTTAAAGAAAAGGGTCGATGTCTTCGCTTTAGGTATCTATGGACTAGTGGTTTTCCCCAAAGCTTTAGGACACATAGACGAGGCTGTATTGATTTGTTTGATCGGCTAGTAAAGGGGTGACACCGGTTCCGGCAATACTCGCTGAAACTTTTAGATCCCTGAATGCGTGTCGAAAAGCAGGGGAGGGAAGGTTTATTGGATGCGCGCAGCTCTTATTGGCATGGTTCCATAGCCACTTCTGGAAGGTCGAAAAGGTCTCTTATCGGGTATTCTCTGATAGCTACTCCCCTAGGAGAATTGTGGCCACGCCAAGACGGATGATATTCAGAGAAAAATGGATAGAGATACTCCAGAATCTCCAGATGAAGATATTGAATGGAGGGCTCCTTGTTAATTCCTGATGAGATATGTACCGATGGAGATTTTGACTGGGTTCGCTGCTCGGATATGGGAGCTATCGGATATGCTCCTCTCTCGTATCAAGACAGTATAGATCACGACAATTCATACCAGCACCAGGGGTTGGCTATAGTGATTTTTCCTATAGGGAGGACAATTACAAGAAGAAGGTTCGAGAAATATTAGTGCCTGGAACCAGACTCGTCGAATGAAGATCTTAGCCGTGGGTCCGACAATTACCCCCGAGTATGGTCAGTGGCGTGATCAAGGATCAACGACAACATCCCGGCGTCAAATCAGAAACTGCTCGATCTTTAGAGGAACACTTACAAGTTTTGCCTTCTGAGATAGAAATCATCAAACAAGAATTTGAAAAAAGGAGTTTAGAATTGGGGAAGAAGATAGAGCAACTAGAGGAAGAAAAATGTAGTTAGGACTGGATGTGGACATTCAAAGATTAGAGGCTGATAAATTGAGAAAAGGAAAGAACAAGCAGAAGAAGATTTGGACAGCCTGAAGACAGATTACAAGAAGTTGCGTAGGTCGGTAAGAGCTGCTGGCTTGGGTAAAACGCCAGAGCAATGGCGACAAGAAATTCAGGAGGAAAAGACGAAAGTTATCAATGGGAAAAGAAATTTAGGATACTCGGGCTCGAGAAGTCGCCTTGGGAAGAGTCTACTAGTTTGCCAAGACGAGAAGACGGAGTTGAAGGTCCGGATAACTGAACTAGAAAGATCGCTTCACCAGTACTGTAATCGTAATGCTACGCTTGAATTAAGGGCGAGCTTAGACAAAATTGAAGAATTAAAAGGACAAATAGGAGGGCTAGAGAATGCATTGCAAAATAGTGAAATCCGGATAGACTCTGGAAAATAATGAGCAGTGGCAAAGACAATTCCGTCGTCTCAAGAGCAGTTAGAGAAAGAGATTATTATGGAGAGCGGTGCTCAGTGCGCGAAGTAGCTGATCATCTGAAACTCTAGCGGTTCAGGCTGATTATTAAGTTTGAAGTATGAGTTAGAGTCGGACAGGGCGAGAGTTAGCTTGGCTTCTTAGAAAGGTTAAGGCTTGAGTGTAAGGGCAAAGCCATATATGTATCTATTTTATGTAAAGAACTCTTTATCTAGTAAAGTTTCTAATGAAGTTGAATTAGAATCAGTGCTCTTTTTCTTTGCATTCTTTTCATGCATTGCATCACATCATATGCATTAATGACCATTAAAACCTAATCGAATAAATCATTTCAGTTAACTGGAAACAACAAGTTACGCACCCGAGCTAAGACAAAATATGGACCAAAGGTTGGAGAAGCTAGAGCGACTTCAAAGAGAAATGCAAGACCAGTTGCAGGCGCAAATGAAAGAGCAAATAGAAAAGATTCAGCGTGACATGGTGCAAAAGATGGAGGAGTCCAAAATGATCTGGTGGCTAAGATGACGCAATTATTGAAGGGAGTAGATAAGGGTAAAGGTCCTGTGATTGTTAGTGAAGAAGAAAACAATGGTGAACCACTTTATCCTCCAGGTTTCACGCCTCCGCATGCGCAAGTACAGACTGAGCTGTATCCGCGGAAACCCTCTGTGTCGGTTAGGCCCAGCAGTTCCAGGGCGATGCTTCAATCCTAATGAATTTTCAACCCGGAGCGGGCTTTAATCCCGGTGATAGCCCGAATAATATTGCTGTCCCAGATCTTGACGAGATGGTTGAAAAGGACAAGGCGAAGGAGGAATTGCCAAAACAATTTGAGGAGAAATGGAAATGGATAGAAGAGAAGTTTAGGGCAATAGAAAGCATCGAAAGCTATGGAATAGATGCAAAGGATCTGAGCTTGGTTCCGGACTTGGTGCTCCCTTACAAATTAAGATGCTGGAATTTGAGAAATACAACGGGACTAGTTGCCCAGGATCCCATATTACTATGTTTTGTAGAAGAATGACGGGCATATTAATAATGATCAATTATTAATACATTGCTTTCAGAAAGTCTTACGGGAGCGGCGTCAAAGTGGTACAATCAGCTGAGCCGAGCTAAAATTGCTACTTGGAGGGATTTAGCACAGGCTTTCCTAAGACAATACAATCATGTCTCAGAAATGATGCCTGACAGGATAACTCTGCAAAATTTAGAGAAGAAATCGAACGAAAGCTTCAGACAATATGCGCAGAGGTGGCGAGAGGTGGCGTTCAGGTGCAACCACCACTTTTGGAAAAAGAGATGACGACGCTTTTTATCAATACTTTGAAAGCCCCGTTCATCACTCACATGTTGGGAAGCGCTTCAAAAAATTTCTCGGATATAATCATGAATGGTGAAATGATTGAGCATGCCATTAAAAGTGGAAAATAGATGGAGGAGAAATAATGGGAGGGCACCCTGAGGAAAGAGAAAATGAAGTGAATAATGTGAATGCTTATGGTAGGTCAATTACCGTGAATCAACCAAAGAAAGTGGTTGCTAATCAACAGGGATCATCAAGACAAGAGTCGGGAGCTAGGCAAACTACTGAAAAGCCCCAATTCACGCCAATCCCGATGTCATACAAGGAGTTGTATCAGACTTTATTCGATGCACATGTTGTTGCTCCTCGATACTTGAGTCCTCTACAACCCCGTATCCAAAATGGTATGATATGAACGCGCAACGTGATTATCATGCGGGAATTTCTGGGCACTCGATAGAAATTGTACTGCCTTCAAGAAGGTAGTAGAAGGACTTATCAATTTAGGTGTCGTCAAACTTGACGACTCACCTAACGCAAAGAATCCGTTACCTAATCACGCAGATAAAGGGGTGAATATGGTTAGCGAAGGTACGGGAGAATAAGCCAAGACTGACATTGCTGAAGTAAAAACTCCATTGAAACGGGTCTGGAAAGAAATGGCGAAAAGAGGTTTGGTTATTTCAGATTTTGAGGAAGGGCATGAGATGGGAAATTATTGTGAATTTCACCATAAAACAGGGCACGAAATCCAAGAATGTGAAGGATTTAAGGCTTTGGTTCAAAGCATGATGGATAACAAGGAGATGAGGTTTTACGAAGATGCGAAAGAAATGAGGAGCATATGCGCGACAGAGTTGGGAACAAAGGCTCCAAATCATCCTGTGGTCATTATCTCACGCCCTAAGGGTAATGAGGTTAGGGCTCAGGTAACACCGAAAATTGTAATCCAGAAACCATCAAATTTCTCTTATAGGGATAACAAAATGGTGCTGTGGAATTACGGGTGTAATGTGACCATTTTGGGAAAAGAAGCAGAAAGAAATCAGGAAATAGGTTCTTACACGCGCAATGGAAAAAGATATGACGCTCAAGCAGAGTCGTCCAGGGAAGAGAATTGGAAGAAAGAACAGAGGAAAGGGAAAGCAGTAGAAGTTGAACCATTGGTAAATGAACTAATAAAAGAAGAGGAGGCAAAGGAGTTTTTGAAGTTTTTGAAACACAGTGAATACAGTGTTGTGGAGCAACTACACAACAGCCAGCCCGCATTTCTGTATTAGCTTTACTCTTAAACTCGGAAGTACATCGGAATGCACTATTAAAGGTGCTAAATGAAACATATGTGGCTGACGATATTTCGGTAAACAAGCTGGATCGGCTGATCAACAATATTGGCGCTGACAATTTTATCTTCTTCAGTGATGATGAAATACCATCCGGAGGAAGAGGTTCTACTAAAGCCCTGCATGTTACTGTCCGATGCAAAGGGTACACACTCTCGGGGGCCTTGGTTGATAATGGATCTGCACTAAATGTATTGCCTTTGTCCACTCTTAGTCGATTACCAATAGACAGTTCGCACATGAAAGCATGCCAGAACATAGTAAGGGCATTTGATGGAACAAAAAGGAGGTTATGGGGAGAATTGAGGTACCATTAAGGATTGGCCCAGTCACTTACGAGGTGGATTTCTTGGTAATGGATATTAAACCCTCCTACAACTGTCTATTGGGGAGACCGTGGATACACTCAGCAGGGGCAGTACCTTCATCATTACATCAGAAGGTGAAGTTGGTATCGGAGGATCGGTTGGTAACAATAGATGCAGAGGAGGATATTATCGCAATGATGACTAGCGATGCACCTTATGTGGACATCAACGATAAGGCACTAGAATGTTCTTTTCGGTCGTTAGAATTTGTGAACGCGATGTTTATTGCGGAGGGAAATAGAATTCCAGTACCGAAAATATCCAGAACCACTGAGATGGGATTGCGATTGATGGTAGGAAGAGGAGCCTTACCCGGGAAAGGATTGGGAAAATATCTTCAGGGAAGAATTGAGGCACCAATGCCGAAAAAAAAGTTTGATAGATTTGGTTTAGGGTACAAGCCAGACATGAAGCAGAAGAAGAAAGAAGTAGAGAAGAGACAAGAGAGAAGAAGGGCGCGTTTGAATGGACATGAAGCTAAGTGTGAGCCTTTAACCTTTCCCCACATATCTACATCTTTTGTGTCGGGAGGATTTATTCATTCTGAAGGTGGAGTGTCTGGTAGCGGCATGAGAGGAATGTTGGAAAATGTTTATACCAACGCCATAGAAGCAACAGAAAGGAGGGCTTTGTTGGAGATCTGCCCTTATGAGCCTGGAAGCGAGCTAAACAATTGGACTGCTGAAGAAATCCCTGTAGTCTTTAGGGCTTATTCAGAGTAATGCTCAAAACATTCCTGTTGTTTGTTGGCCAAGAAACAATATGAAATTTTTTGTGAAATAGGCATTGGGCCTAAATATCATTATTTTAATGAAATACGTGTCAACGTTCATCTTGATCAGTCATTTTTTTTTCTTTTTATATTTTTCATATTTGGTTGATTGTCTTACAAATAATTCTTTCATTTGTAATTCTTTTGCACAAACATATTCATAAATTTATATTCTTGGTATATTCTTTGATGCGCCCTCATAGGTCTTCAGATATCAATGACATGAGTGACGCTGCCTCAAACACGGAGCCTATTTTTGAGCAAAAAGTGTGTTCAGAGGGATCCCACGACTTTGAAAATGACGAAGATTATGATGCACCTCCGGACTTGTTAAGAATGATGGAACAAGAGGATAAGCATATCCTACCTCATAGGGAATCGTTAGAAATAGTGAGCCTAGAGGATGGAAAGGAGGTGAAAATTGGAACTGAAATCACCGCAGAGACAAGGCAAGACCTCATTAATTTGCTCCGAGAGTTCAAGGATGTTTTCGCGTGGTCGTACCAAGATATGCCTGGGCTAAGTACTAACATTGTGGTGCATCGTCTGCCCATAAAGGAGGATTGTAAACCCGTTCAACAGAAGCTTAGGAGAATGAGACCTGACATTGTGTTGAAAATAAGAGAAGTCAAAAGACAATTCGACGCTGGATTCTTACAAGAGGTCAAGTATTCGGATTGGGTAGCCAACATCGTCCCTGTTCCCAAAAAGATGGAAAGGTACGAATGTGTGTGGATTATAGGGATTTGAACAAGGCTAGTCCAAAGGACAACTTTCCACTGCCTCACATTGATACTTTGGTAGATAACACGGCGGGCTATTCATTGTTTTCTTTCATGGACGGTTTCTCTGGATACAATCAAATAAAGATGCATCCTGGAGACATGAGGAAAACCACATTCATTACCTTATGGGGAACATTCTATTACAAGGTAATGCCCTTCGGATTGAAGAATGCGGGAGCAACATATCAAAGAGCTATGGTGACTTTGTTTCACGACATGATGCACAAAGAGATCGAAGTCTATGTTGACGATATGATCGCGAAGTCTAGAACGGAAGAAGAGCATGTTCAGGTCTTGAAAAGGTTATTTTTGAGATTAAAGAAATTTCAGCTCAAGCTTAACCCGGCCAAATTCACGTTTGGAGCCAGATCAGGGAAGTTATTAGGATTCATAGTTAGCAAAAAGGGGATCGAGGTTGACCCAGACAAAGTAAAGGCAATACGAGATTTACCTCCCCCGCGCACTCAGAAGGAGGTTTGAGGTTTCCTAGGGAGGCTGAATTACATTGCTCGGTTCATCTCACAACTGACAGAGAAATTTGATCCAGTATTCCGGCTCTTAAAGAAACATAATCCGGGTGAATGGGATGAAGAGTGTCAGAGGGCTTTCGATAGGATAAAGCAGTACTTGGCTAATACTTCAGTCTTATCACCTCCAAGTCCAGATAGGCCATTGATATTGTATCTAACAGTGTTGGAGAATTCCATGGGATGCGTATTGGGCCAACATGATGAGACGGGAAAGAAAGAAAAGGCAATATACTATCTCAGTAAGAAATTTACCGATTGCGAAATGAGGTACTCATCAATTGAGAAGTTGTGTTGTGCTCTAATCTGGGCAACCCGACGACTGAGGCAGTATATGTTGTATCACACGACTTGGCTGATTTCAAAGTTAGATCCTTTAAAATATATGATGGAATCAACTGCTTTGAACGGGAGAATGGCTAGATGGCAGATTTTGCTCTCAGAATTTGATATAGTATATGTCAGTCAGAAGGCCATAAAGGGAAGTGCAATAGCCGATTTCCTAGCTAGTAGAGCCTTGGAGGACTATGAATCTTTGAATTTCGATTTTCCAAAACGAGGACTTGATGTATGTGGCGAATACTGAAGAAAATCCTCAAATGGATCACGTATGGAAGTTAAATTTTGATGGAGCTTCAAATGCTACGGGTAATGGAGTTGGGGCAGTTTTGGTATCCCCAAGTGGAGATCATTATCCTGTTGCTAGCAAGTTGGACTTCGATTGTACAAATAACATGGCAGAATATGAAGCATGTATTATGGGCATTCGTGCAGCCATTGAACGGAACATCAAAGTACTGAGAGTATACGGGGATTCAGCGTTGGTGATATACCAACTCAAAGGGGAGTGGGAGACTAGAGATCCTAAGCTAATCGGTTATAGAAAACTAGTTCTTGAATTGGCTGAGGAGTTTGACGATATTACCTTCTATTACCTCCCACGGGAGGAAAACCAAATGGCTGATGCATTAGCTACTCTAGCTTCGATGATTCAGGTGAATAGACTTGAGGCAATGAGGCCTGTTCAGATGAGTATCTCTGAGACCCCGGCCAATTGCTGCAATATTGAGGAGGGGGGAAAAGATGATTGTCCTTGGTATCAGAATATCCTACAATATGTGAAGAATCGGGAATACCCTGATCAAGCGACAGAGAATGACAAAAGAACTCTGAGAAAGATAGCCATTGAATATGTCTTAGATGGAGAAGTGTTATATAAAAGAAGGAAGGATCAAGTACTGTTAAGATGTGTGGATGCTGTGGAAGCCAAGAAAATTTTGGAAGAAGTCCATGAGGGTATTTGTGGAACGCACGCCAGTGGTTTCACGATGGCCAGACAGATCATGAGATTTGGGTACTATTGGCCCACCATGGAAGGAGATTGTATTGATCATGCCAGGAAGTGCCACAAATGCCAAATTTACGGAGACAAAATACACGCGCCTCCTTCACCTCTTCACGTCATGACCTCTCCTTGGCCGTTTTCTATGTGGGGTATGGATGTTATTGGGCCAATATCACCAAAGGCTTCTAATGGGCATCGCTTCATCTTCGTAGTAATTGATTACTTTACCAAGTGGGTGGAGGCTGCTTCATATGCAAATGTCACGAAAGCAGTAGTCAGCAAATTCTTGAAGAAGGAGATCATTTGTCGATATGGAATGCCTGAGAGGATCATATCCGACAATACGATGAACTTGAATAATAGCACAATAGCTGAAGTTTGTAGCAAATTTAAAATTAAGCATCATAACTCATCGCCGTATCGTCCCAAAATGAATGGTGCAGTGGAGGCGGCCAATAAAAACATTAAAAGGATTGTGGGGAAAATGACTAAAACCTACAAGGATTGGCATGAGAAATTATCATTTGCTCTCCTTGCCTATCGAACATCTGTTAGAACTTCTACTGGGGCAACGCCTTTTTCTCTGGTTTATGGAATGGAGGCAGTATTACCCATTGAAGTTGAAATCCCTTCTCTACGGGTGTTATCTGAGCTACAGTTGGATGAAGCCGTTTGGATCCAATCTCGGTACGATCAGTTGAACCTAATAGAAGAAAAGAGGCTAAGAGCTATTCACCATGGGCAAATGTACCAGAAACGAATGACGCGAGCCTATAATAAAAAGGTTCGCCCCCAAGAATTTCGTGAAGGGGACTTGGTACTAAAAAAGATTCTTCCTATGCAAAAAGATTTTAGAGGAAAATGGATGCCAAATTGGGAAGGCCCTTATGTTGTAAAGAAAGCCTTTTCTGGTGGAGCTTTGATCCTATGCGAGATGGATGGCAAAAGTTTACCAAATCCGGTAAACGCAGACTCCGTCAAGAAATACTTCACATGAAAGAAAGGATAACCAAAGTGAAAACCCGTAAAGGGCGCTTTGCTTCCTAAAAAAAAAAAAAACTTTGGAGAGGCTAAGGTGAAAACCCGTAAAGGGCACTTTGAGACCAAAGAGGATTTGAGTCGAAAACCCGGAAAAGGCGACTCAAGTATTGGGCAGGATTGGAACATCAGAATTTGAGCGGATCAAATTTTGATCAGGGGCATATGATGATCTTGCTTTACCAATAAGAAAGGATAGGCAACGTCTTGGAACATTGACAGAGTATTGCAGATCTCCTGAACACATGTCAAACTCAGAAGGGTCTTCGGAAAGTTGGTACAGAGAAACTCAAGCTGCGATAACTGGGGCACCTAGTTCTTATGTGTATTCTTGAAAATACATTTCTTTTATTTTCTTTCTTTCTTCCTTTCCTTTTGTGAAAACGCACATTCTCAATCCACTTCTTTGTTACCTTTCTTTCGCCATCTTCGATGTTTTATTTGAGTTATGATCAGAAACGAGCTTTATTCTTATCCATTGTTATGGTCTTTTTGCAAACATGTTGCATAAGAATAATGATTAACGAACTAATAAAACTTTCAGGAAAGAAGTTTTGCATATTACTCTGAAAATTTCTAAATAATATAGGGACCTGAAACATGACTATTGTTTAGAAAATACCAAGTTTAAAGGGTGAAATAGCTAGGAAAGAAGAGTCTAAGTTAAAGACTATCCTTTCAGATTTCGTTGTCTAAACATTGATTGAACAAAATGGCAAGCTGTCGTGTTAATTACAAAGCTTAAATGAACAAGCAAGCAATGATCATCAAGCAATAGGAAGAGGTTACCTCGGAGAAGAGAGCCTTCACTGGCGCATAAGATTTTGGTACGACACCTTGAGAATGGTGTAGGAAACCAGAACGGTTCAGATCCTATATCCCCGAATTGTGATAAAAGAGGACAGAGGAAAAGCCACATATTTCTACCCTTAGATTACTGTAAGAGAATGATGGTACAAATTTTGGCGTCCCAGTGGATATAACTTTGAGGTTTACAATGGGGACAGTCTGGTTAAATGTTTCTTCAGAAAAATCAGTCAAGCGAGAAGGCGTTGTAGCACATCAGTCACAAAACCTTGATAAACTTCGAGTAGTGATAACCTAAGCGAGATCATTCTCGGAAAAATAAAATTCTGCATTCATGCAAACACCATTCACATATGTCTAGTTAGGAGCATTTGTTTCATTTTGATCATGTCATCCTAATCATTAGGCATAATTAGGTTCATTATACAGGTCTTATCTCCCTGAGAATACAGTGGAACAGACCAAAGAATTTCAGATCTTATCTCCCTGAGATTACAGCGGAGCAGATCAAAGATAGTAATCCTATCTCCTTGAGATTACAATGGAGCGGATTAAAGGATCTTATCTCTCTGAAGTTACAGTAGAGAAGATTACATCAGGTCTTATCTCTCTGAGATTACAGTGGAATAGACCAAAGAATTTCGGATCTTATCTCCCTGAGGTTACAGTGGAGCAGATTGAAGCCAGAGATCTTATCTCCCTGAGATTACAGCGGAGCAGATCGAAGACACTATCCTATCTCCCTGAAGTTACAGTGGAGCGGATTAAAATAAAGGATCTTATCCCTCTGAGGTTACAGCAGAGTAGATCGCATCAAGTCTTATTTCCCTGAAGATGCAGTGGAACAGACTGAAAACAATAAGGCGTGTCTCCCTAAAGTTGTAGCGGAGCGGACAGAAGATAGTGATTCTTATCATGTCTAATCTTATTCCCCTAAAGTTGTAGTAGAATAGATGGAAGCGAAGTCACAAACCTTGTCTCTCTGAAGTTGCAGTAAAGCAGGTTGAAGTCACGAATCCTATCCCCCTGAGGTTGTAGTGGGGCAAGTTGAGGATATGAGTCCGATCCCCCCGAAGTTGCAGTGGAGCGGGTCAAAATAATGGACCTTACCCCCTGAAGCTACAATAGAGTGGATTGAAGCTACAAGTTTTGTCTTTTGGAAGTTACAGTGGAGTGGGTCGACGCAACAAGACACAGTGGACTAGAATAAAGTTACTTGAAAAGAAGCGTCAAGAGAAGTCAATACTCGGCAAAGACTGGACAAAAATTGGTCTTTCTTAGTCTTTGCTCTGTTATCATTACACGACAACGAGCAAAGAGGGGCAGCTGTACAAGCCCAATTTTTGACCCAGGGCCCAATAACAAATTTTAACCTAAAAACTACCCAGGCCCAACTAGCCTAACCCAATACCCACAAACCCAATAACCCACCTAAACACTAACCCATACCAGCAGACCCAATTACAATGCCCCCATCACCTACCCTCTGCCATCGCCACCAACTCCGCCGTTCACCTGCTTTCTGCCACCGTCCCATCACCCCACTTGCCTGCAAAGAAGAAAATCACGCAAAGAAGGACAAAACAGTAGTAGAGACAATAGGAAAATTGTAAAATGGCTATTTAAAAGCCATTCAAACAGAAGAGGGGGGATTTTTCATTTTTCGGTACAAAACCGATTGAAAAACCATTGTAGAGATTTTTTTGTAACGTTTTTCACAGAAATAAGAAATAAGAAAATCAAAGGTGATTTCCGACCCTTTTTGTTTTTACATATTTAGCATTTTTTATTTTACTTTTCCTTTTTTTTGTTCATCTATTTATATACATATAATATAAATAATAATAAAAAGAGAGGGAAACTCACCGAGGAGAGGCGATTCGGCGAAAAGGGGAACTTTTGGTCTCCCCACTGCCGTGCACGGCGGCACCGGCACCGGCGACCGGCGGCCGGTACAGTGGTTCTCGGCCGGACCCTTGGCCGGCGCTCAGAGAGAAAAGGGGAGGAAGAGAGAGCATTTTTGGGTTTTTTTTTAAAGAGGGGGAGAAAAATGAAATTTTTTGGAAATTTTTTGAATATATAGGCGTGTGAAACGACGCCGTTTTGGCCCAGCTCCATAACGCCCAAAACGACGTCGTTTTGCTTTGGATCGGATCGACCCGACCCGTTACCAGGAGGATCCGCGTGTTTTCTTTGCGAAGGGGCTAATTGCTCGTTTAGCCCCTCCGCAGTTTTAATTATTTTTAATTTAATCCTTTTTTAATTTTTGCAAATTGACCCATTAATTTAGTTTGTTTTTCGATTTGGTCCTTCGACCATCTGCGCCCTCCTCCCTGGAACGGCGTCGTTTTGACATTGAGGGTTTAATTACCCTTTCGGTCTCTCCTTTTTACGCGCGCTTGCAATTAGGTCCCTCCGCCTTTTCTTTATTTTTAAATTGGCCCAGAAACTTTGTTTTATTTCGATTTAAGTCCCTTTTAAGCATGTTTTTTCTTTTTGCTCATTTATTTATTTATTATTATATTATTATTTATATATATGTGCTTATACTATAATATATATGTCTAAAATTATTACGAATCTATATATTTACAAACTTTAATATATATCTAATAATAATATTATATTATATATTCAATATTTTTATATCTATCCCGCTTTTTATTTATTTAATATCTATATATTTATATATATACTATATAATATTTATACCTACAATATAATACACGTGCATATGAATATTTTTATTTTAAGAGCATTTCTATCTCCTTATTTATGTATATACATGCATTTTATAATTATATATATACTTCTTTTTTTGTATTTAACTTTATGATTTTACCCCGTATAATTTGTTTCTAACATACATACATATATATATCACCATTTTATTCATTATTATAATTATCATTTCATGTTGATTTATTTATTTATCTACATGTTCGTTATTATTTGCTTAAATGTCTTTATTCTTGTTTGTTTATTTTTTATTCTTGTTAACTTTTTATTATTTACCATGCATAAAAATGTAATTTGCTTTCACTATGATTTTGTGTTTTATCTTACTTGATGTAACAATTTTTAAAATGGCATTTCGTGTTTGGATTCGAGAAAATCGTGCCCTAACTTATTGGGTTTCGATTTTCTCGATGAATCTAAATACACGAATCTTTTCAAAATCAAGTTTTAAATGATCTCGAATTTTAAAAAAAGAGGTCGCATCCTAACTCACTGGTTATGATCTCATTTTCAAATTAGAGATGGCTAAAATTTCTTAAATAAACTTTTTCATTCGCGTATCGAGAATTTGAGATATTGTATTCTAACTTACTGAATATGATTCTTTTTCTCGAATAACGTGAAATATCCTCCTTTTCTTGAAAATTTTTAACATTTTAATACAAGGGTCGTATTTTTAAAATTCTTTTAAATTCTCAATTTTCGACATTAAGACATTAAGTAATCAACTAGGTACCAATTTTGGACGTATCGAGGGTGCTAATCCTTCCTCGTGCGTAACCGACTCCCGAACCCATTTTCTAAATTTCGTGGACCGAAACCGTTGTTTTAATAAAATCAAACCGTTTATTAAAAACAACCATTTTTCGAGGTAATCCAATCACACCTCATAAAAAAGGGATTGGTGGCGACTCCCATTTTTGTTTTCATTTTCCAAAACCCAAGTTGACCCCGTTTTCATCAAAAATGGCGCAAACAATATGCCAACTTTGGTGGCTAAGCCACAAATAATTATGATTTTGGTGATTTATTGCATTCTAATATAGCAGCTAGGCTGCAATTATTTTGAAACGTGACATACAGTCACTACAAGGTTGTAGGGATGGATGGGTACTTGATGCCCTATATGGTGTGTTGTGATGGACGAAGATAGTGTGTAGCGGATGGGGTAGGAATCTACATTTGTATTTGATATGTTCTGTATCTATATATGATATTCTCTATTTCTGTTTCTATATCTAATTCTGATAGATAACTGATTTATGGAAAGTGAAATTACATTTCTATATTCCTAATTATTATTGAATGTAAGTTACATACACAGAGTTGTAAACTCATTTGGTTTGTTTGTTTGGATTTTAGGTAACCCACAGACTTAGGCGGGTCGACGAGGCAGGAGCTCGGTGATTCTGTTACTTTTTACTTAGTGTCTTATCTGGATTTATATTACTAGGTGTATTTCAAATTTCAGATTATAACTTGGGTTTCTACGTTGATTTAATTACATAAATGATTTTGACTGTTAAACTTTAAATAATTAAGCTTGGTTTTTGGTTGATGGTTTGATGTAGCCTCCAGATTTGGTCTTAATGTCTAGGCTAGGTATAGGGAGTTACATTTAATAGTATCGAAGCCAAGTTTACAGAACTCGGGCTGTGTTTTTGGACTCCTATTATTGTTAAAATGTGTTTCAAAGAAAAAAAGAAAAAAATTATTTGTGTAACTTTGGAAACTGATTTTATAAATGACTGAGTATCTAACGCTGAACTTGTAAGTAGGTCTACTTTAGCTATACTATTTAGATAGAAAAAAAACTTACAATGACTAAACTTATGGTTTTAGATAGAGATTGTGATATGGACTGTGAAATTAGATATCTGATTAGAATTTCGAACTGATCTGTGAACTTCTGGATTGTAAATAAGTTGATATAATGAGTTTGTGCAGTAGTTGTGGACATAGTTCTCGTGGGCGTTGTGGACGCCAATGGGTAGTATTTCCAATCTGGAGACCAGCGAGACCATTGGTACTTCTATTAATGAGACTTGTTCTTAGATTTTGACAGTTAAGAATGACGTACTATCCCAGGCTATGCTTCGCATGTCAGTGAGGGTCGTTAGGGTGCAACCTAGATCCGAGGGCCAAGGGTCGATTGCTGAATAAATTCGATCGAATGGTGCTGAGTTGTTCAGGGGTGTCACTAGAGTCGCGCCTACAATGGCTGAGTATTAGTTCAAGGTTATCGAGCTTATTATAAATGGAATCGATTACACTTCCATACAGAAACTAAAAGGTGACGTATTTCTGCTTCAGTAAGAGGTTTACCAATAGTGTTTGACAGTTGAGCAGAGCTTCTAGCCCGAACAAGTTACGTGGGATTTCTTCAAGAGCACATTCCAGAGCAAGTATGTAGGGGTGAGTTATGTAGAAGATCGTAGACGTGAGTTTGTGAGCTTAGTTCAGGTTGAGAGGTTTGTAGCCAAGTATGAGGTCAAGTTTCTAAGATTGAGTCAGTATACTTGTGGTCTGGTTTCGAATGACTATAAGAGGAATATCCAGTTCGAAGAGGGATTGAGGTTGATCTGAGTGTTTTCATAGCTCCTTAGAGGGAGTAGGTTTTCATAGCCTTAGTTGACAAGGAAAAGATAGCCGATGAGGTAAAACGTACTGAGCGTGAGAGGGGAGACCGAGAGAGAGGTCAAAGTAAGCTTAAGAGGGATTCGAGTCCCTCTAGTTTTGTTCAGTGCCTTAAGAAATGGGCTAGATTTGATGGACATCTAAAGACTGAGGCTCTAATTGCATCGAATGAGATTTAGAACTGTAACGACTGTGGGAGACGTCATCCGAACGAGTGCTAGAGGAAGTCAGGGGCTTGCCTTCGGTGTGGATTGATGGAGCACTGTGTTCAGGACTGTCCCTAGCGATCTGGTCAGGTGTAAGCTTTTGTATAAGCTCTAGCTCCAGGTCTCATTCCACCACTGAGAGTAGCTCATTAGCCACCTAAGGCCTGTGGTATGGTTAGGGGTGGTAATGGTTCTAGATGAGGTTAGAGAGCATCAGACAGAGGTGCCTATCAGACTGATGCACGACAACCTACCCTGTGTATGCGGTGAGACACTGTGAGGATAAGGACGACGCCAATATTATAATGAGTACGTTCTTTCTCCATTATGTTCTGTATTTTACTTTGATAGATACTGGTTCTACTCACTCGTATATAGCTAGCACTGTTTCTATGAATTTGGGTATATCTGCTAAGAGTACTGCTAGGGGGATTTCTGTGATTAGTCCCTTGGGTCAGTCGGTCCAAGTTGATAAAATGTATAGATAGGTTCCGTTAGAAATTCAGGGTGTTGTATTTTCGACTAACCTAATGGAATTACTATTTGGTGAGTTTGATCTGATTCTGGGAATAGACTGGTTCGTAGAATATCGAGTTAGTTTAAACTGTGCCTCTAAGAGGGTTACTCTGATATTGAATGAGAATACTTGGATTGTTATGATCAGTTAGAGTCGAGATTACCTCTCTAATATAATCTCCACTCTTGTAGATGAAAAGCTAGTTAGGAAAGGTTGCGAAATGTACTGACTTTTGTGTCTGATTTTGATTCTGTAAAGCTCTCTGTTAAAGACATTCATACGATAAGGAAATTTTTGGATGTTTTTCTTAAAGAGTTTTTGAGGATACCTCCTGACAGAGAGGTTAAGTTTGGTATTGAACTGTTCTAGGTACCGCTCTGGTATCCATTGCCCTTTATCACATGGCACCAAATGAACTTATGGAATTAAAAGCCCAGCTTCAGGAACTTCTTGATCGAGGGTTCATCTGACCGAGTGTGTTCGTGGGGTATCTGTATTATCATTAGTTAAATAAGTTGACGATAAAGAACAGGTATTTTCTTCCGAAGATCGACTATTTGTTTGATCAATTTCGCGGGATATCTATATTCTCCAAAATTGATCTCCGTTCTAGGTACCATTAGCTTAAGGTCAAGGAGACGGATGTGTATAAGACTACTTTTAGGACTCGTTATGGGCATTACGAGTTCTTGGTCATGCCATATAGTTTGATGAATGCTTCGACTGCATTTATAGATTTGATGAATCGAGTATCTTCATCGATGACATTTTGATTTATTCTAAAATCAAAAGTGAGCACGATAAACATCTTCGGATAGTTCTATAGATACCCCACGAGAAATAGTTGTACGTTAAGTTTGGCAAGTGTAACTTCTGGTTGTAAGAGGTTACCTTTCTAGGCCACGTTCTATCTTCTGAGGGGATCCGAGTTGATCCTAAGAAAGTGGAGGCTGTGATCTAGTGGAAATAGCCGAAGAATGTATTTGAGGTTCAAAGTTTCCTTGGTTTGAAAGGTTATTACCAAAGGTTTCTTGAGGGGTTCTCGCTTATCGTAGCTCTTTTAACTAAGCTATTGCGTAAAAACACACCATTTGTTTAGTCTGATAAGCATTAAGTGAACTTTGAAAAACTCAAGTCTGTTCTGACTCAGGCACTTATTATGGTATATTTTGAGTCTGGTAGAGAACTTGCTTTCTACAGTGATGCTTCACATGTCAAATTAGGTTGCATTCTGATGTAGGATGGTAAGGTTTTTGCTTACGCGTCTCAACAATTTAAGTTACACGAGGGTAACTATTCCACACATGATCTCGAGTTGGCTACAATTGTCTTCACTCTAAAAATCTTGAGTTGGCTGAAGTTGTCTGCGCTCTGTCTGGTGATGGGTGTATCATTTACACCGATCACAAGAGTTTTAAATATCTACTAACCTAGAAGGAGTGGAACCTTAGGCAACGTAGATGGGTGGGGTTGCTTGAAGATTATGATTTCATGATAGAGTATGATCCCAGTAAAGCCAACGTTGTAGTTGGTGCTCATAGTAGTAGAGTGATGACTAATATAAGAGCGATGTTTGCCTGCCAGAGTGTGTTTGATAATGGTAGTCTACTGGCCGAGTTGTAAGTTAAGCCAACTTAGGTTGAGCAGATTTGAGCTAAACAGTCGAGTAATGGGTATTTAGTTCATCATTTTCATTAGGTCAAATGTAGTGAGACTTTTGATTTTGGATTAAACAGTGATGGGTTTCTGTGTTTCAGAAGTCGAATTTGCGTGCCTAAAGATGTGGAGTTGAGGTAGTCAATTTTGCGGGAAGCGCATAGTAGCCCTTATGCTATGCACCCTGGTGGGAATAAGATACATGGAGATCTCCTGTCAGAAGGTTAAGGCTGAACACCAGTTGCCTTCTAGTTTGCTACAACTGGTTAAGATTCCCCTTTGGAAGTAGGAGCGTGTGACTATGGAATTCGTTAGTGGATTACCTTTAACACTTATTAAGAAGGATTTAGTTTGGGTCATTGTTAATTGATTGGCTAAATCTGCTCACTTTCTTTCAGTCAAGACAGATTATTCACTTCAAAAATTGGCTAAGTGGTATGTCTCTAAAATCGTAAGATTGCACGGAGTTCCAGTTTTGATAATTTATAACAGAGATCCACGTTTTGCTTCTCGATTTTAGAAAAAGCTTCATGAGGCTTTGGGTACCCAATTGGATTTTTGTACTGCATATCATCCTTAGACCAATGGACAATCTGAGTGAGTTATTTAGATTCTGGAAGATATACTATGAATTTGTGTAATCGATTTCCAGGGTAGTTAGGAGAAGTATTTACCGCTGTCTGAGTTCGTGTCTAATAACAGCTTTCAAGGTAGCATTTAGATGACACCTTACGAGGCTTTATATGGTCGTAAGTGTTGTACTCCTCTGTGTTGGACTAAATTAGGTGAACATTGGGTTTTCGGTCCCGAGCTAGTATCTGAAACTGAGAATATAGTTAGATTGATTCGAGGCCGTCTTAAGGCAACTTCCGACTAACAAAAATCTTATGGATATTTGAAAAGACGAGATATTAAGTATTCAGTGGGTGGTCAGGTATTTCTAAAAGTTTCTCCATGGAAAAAGGTTCTTTGGTTCGAATGTAAGGGCAAGTTTAGCTTGAGACTCATTAGACCTTACTGTATTCTGAAACGTATCGGACCTGTCTCTTATCAGTTAGAGTTACCTCCTAATCTGGATCAAATTCACGATGTGTTTCATGTCTCTATGTTAAGACGGTATCAGTTTGATCCATCTTACATTGGTCCTCTTGAGGAGATTGAGGAGGAGCATGTTCATATTCTAGATCGAGACGTCAAGGTCTTGAAAAGGAAAACCGTTTCTCTAGTTAAGGTTCTGTGGCAGAATTGTGGTACTGAGGAAGCCACTTGGGAACCTGAGGAGTCAATTCGTCAGAAATACCCTTATCTATTTGAATCAATTAAATTTCGAGGCCAAAATTTCTTTTAAGGGGAGAGAGTTGTAAGACCCCAAAAATTTGAATGTTGTTTGTTAAATTATGATATAATTAACTCAATGTGTTTGTGGCTAAGTGTTCTGTTTGTGTGTTGGAGGTTAGGGGTTCAAACCTTACTTTTGGGAATTTTGTTATTTTGTTTGACTTGACACTTATCCTTAAACATTTGAATGAAGTTTATTTCTACGTTAATTTATGTCAATAATGAGCCTGCTAGTTCAACATTTAAGCCTCTATGAACTTTCTAGTCCTCTATTCGAGTCTCTGTACAAGCAATAAGGAAATATTTTTATGTTATTTAGTAAACAATTTTGTTTTTTTAGTTTAGTTAAATATTTTTGTTAACGTTTCTTTTCCCCCTCTCTTCCTTCCTTTTCTTTTTTCGTTTTTCTGTTCTTTTTCTTCATTCTCTTTTTTTTTTGTTTGATTACTTCTGTAACATTGCTATCAAGTTAAATCGAGGGTATTGCGTTGTTCGTTGTTTGAATTGAAGGGTTTCTGCGTAAGTTTTTTTTGTTTTTTGTCAGTTCATTTGATTTTGTCTTTTCTTTATGAGATTGAATGTTATAGTTAGTGGTTCCAAACTATTTTTAATTGTTCGATTTGCTTCCATTTAGGCGAAGATCTTAATAGGACTGTTCATCCTACGAATTAGTTTCGAATAGTAGTTGTTCGATCATTGGTAAGAGAATAATTTGTGTTTTGGGGTTTTGTGGTGAAGTTTTTGATGTAGTTCAATTCAATTGTTAAATTAGCAATTTTTTAGTTCGATTATTCATTAAATTGGATATTGGTTGGTTGTTTTTAGGTTTTTAGATTTCTCTGTGTTTCTCTGACATCGAAACTATACTAGGTGTATAACGAAAAATTAATTTTTTGCAATTTGTGAACACCGAAAAACATGGCTGTCGACGCCACATGATCGTGTGTCAGGCCGTGTGACTCATTGTTTTTCAATTAAAGGCACACAGGTAGGGACACGGGCGTGTGTACAGGCCGTGTAACTCACTGTTTTAATTTAGAGACACGCAGGCCAGAAACACGGGCGTGTGTCGAAGCTGTGAGAGATATTTTGAACTTTGAGTCATATGGGTGTGCATTTGGTCATGTGCTACACCATGTAATTCACTATTTTAAGCCACACGACCTTGTGCTAGGCCGTGTGTGGCATTAAGAGGGCCACACAGGCCAGTCACCCAAGCATTGTGAATCCACACGGTCGTGTGAGCAAAAAATAAGGATTTTTCCTTCGGACCTTAATCGTTGTTCGAATCGAACGTAGGCTTACCGTAGGAACCCTATGATCTGAATTAGACATTGAAATTGTTACCTAACAATCTGTTATTCTAATATATATACACTTGTTATGAGATCTAATAAGTAAGTGTGATAGCGTTACATGAGCACGATATGAAATTGTATTACTGTGTATTTATATCTGGTATCTGTTAAATCCGCATCTGTATCGGGATTAAGACTGTATAAAGAAGGAAGTGTGAGTAGTTTAATAATCTACCAACTTTGGTGGCTAAGCCACAAATAATTTTGATTTTGACGATTTATCGCATTCTGATCTGGCAGCTAGGCTGCATTTATTTTGAAACATGACATACAGTCACTACGCGATGTGTTGGGATGGATGGGTACTTCATGCCCTATATGGTGTGTCGGGATGGACGAAGATAGTGTGTAGCGGATGGGGTGGAAATCTGCATCTGCATTTGATATGTTCTGCATCTGGATATGATATTCTATGTTTCTGTTTCTATATTTGCTTCTGAGAAATGACTGATCTATGGAAAGTGAAATTATATCTGTATATTCCTAATTATTATTGAGTGTAAATTACACACCATAAGTTGTAAACTCATTTGGTTTGTTTGTCTAGATTTCAGGTAACCCACAAACTTAGGCGGGTCGACGTGGCAGGAGCTCGGTCATTCCTTTACTTATTACTTAATGTATTATCTGGATTTATACAATTACGTGTAGTTCAGATTTCAGATTATAACTTGTGTTTCTATATTGATTTAATTATATAAATGATTTCGATTGTTAAATTTTAAATAATTAAGCTTAGTTTTCTATTGATGGTTTGATGTAGTCTCTAGACTTGGTCTTAACGTCTAAGCCGGGTATGGGCTGTTATAATGACCCTCCATTTCCTTTAACTCGAGACAACCCGACGTTTCCTTTAGCTATGTTTGATAATTCAATTATAGAAATGGCATTAGTTTTCACCCAATTACATGAAAAACACATAATCAAACATAGTTTGCATTTTATTCATTTTAGTCTTTATACCTGAAATGCTCATATTTTTTTTATATGTAACATCAGATCAAAATCTAATTTTATATTATTTTATTAGGGACCTTGTAAATATATAGCACAATTTCTTAATATTTTTAATTTATTCAATTTAGTCCCTAATGTCATAAATCAACTATATAGCTTAATTGAATTTCTAATCACTTTCAACAATTTTCTCTACTTTTCAACTTAGTACTAACATGCTCAAATCCATTCTTGAAATTCTCATCAAAATTAAGCTCAATTTCACAAAAACCTACAAATGGCAACATCTCATATACTTGAAAATTTGGTTATCTAAAGCTTGGGTTAACTTAATCAAGCTCCCATGATTCAAAATTCACAAAAATTTCAAGAAAATGACTTGATTACCTTAATTAATTTTGACTAATTGCATTGAAGAAAACTTAAAGAATTTCTTTTCTCTCTTCAAGCATAAACAATCCAAGAATAAGGAAATAAATGATTTATTCTCTCCCAACTCACACTTTTTTTATATATATATACTTAAATTAAGGATTAATTAAGCTTACTTAATTGGCTACACATTAGTAATAAATATCATTTAACATGTTTAATGGAAATGGATAGGAATCATTGTTCTCATCCACTAAGTCATGAGATTTTTAGGTCCTTTGGTTAATTGCTAATTGAGTCCTCAAGCATTTTCTTAATTATAACTCAATAATAATTTTACTTTTACAATTTAGTCCTTATATTTTAATTAATAATTTTCTCGATTTAATTTCTTGATCGTCCATTAATATATTTTCAATTTAAGCACATAATTCTCATATTCATAATTTCGCTAACTCAGTTTACAAAATTGAGTTCCGAAATCAAATTTTTTGACACTGTCTAAAATTGAGTCGTTATAGATTGTAAGAGTATGCCACTAAATATGTGGTATAATAATATATCTTAATAAAATGTGATCTAAGTGGTAGCATTAGAATGTTATTAAAATGAGTCTCAAATGGTATAAGTCCTTAAGGATGAAAAGTGGAACTAAAATGTGAGTTTCATAAAAAGGGACCAAATGTCTAAACTTGGAACATATACATTACTAGAACTATTAACAAGTCATTAAAGTGTAAGTTGATCCCTTAATATGGCAAATTCATATGATTGGGTTAAAACAATAAAATGTAACTGAAATAAACTTAGTACTATGAATAGTTTGAAGGACTCAACGTTAATAAAGGCTTAGGATAAGGTTGTTTATCCTTGCTACTTAGTGAGCTTTCAAATCTCACACATTAGTGGTTTAAAACATGTAGGTACGAAATTGTTGAGAAGTCGCTATGATAACTAGGGAGCATTGCATCACCCCAAATACTTTTAAGCTTGTATTCAAATATTTGAATGTTATTTGTGTTGAATTAGGTGGCATGTATACAAAGATTTATTAGTGGGCTTCTATCCTGTTTTTCATTTATTCTCTTTTAACCCAGAAACTCAAATTGTCGTCTCCCTTAAAGATGTTGTTGTTGCTTCCATTGAACCACCATTAGAAGCTTAAAAGTAGAAAGACATCTCAAAATCAGGTCATATTGATGGTGAGGCCTCATAATTTTTGAGGGTTTTCTTTTGAGAAATCTAATCTTATAGATTTTAAGACAAGATTTGGGATACACTTTGGTGGTTTTGGATTGACAATCTAATGCCACAGAAGATGTCGAATGATCACAAAGTGACGGTGAGAAGCAACGATCAAGAAATAAGAAGGAAAACAAGGAAAGTAGGGAGAAAGAAAAAGTGCCCCCAACATCCTTCAATGGGAAAACAATGCTCATCATTGCTAGTTCGATAGAGGAAGCAACAATATTTTATAAGGGAGGTGGCAATTAGGGTTTGTAAGTTAGAAAAGAGAAGATGACAAAAGAAACAATGAGGAAATAAAAAATTGAAAGCATCCCGTTTAATTTAATGGTGGAGTAACCAAGCTAATCAATTTTTTTAATGATGACAACCAAATTAACAAAAAAGAAGTGAAATTACCTATGTTCTTTAACACAATTTTTCTCATTCCACACTACTCCAAATCAAGGGGAGGAAGAAGAGTGGGTAATCTACAAGTACACATCACCAAATTCATCTACTTAACAATTAAAGGATGGTCCAAGTGCTGGTGTTTCTTCTCATGTTGGTAATTAAATAACGAGAGCTCTTCTGTTGGTTAGTCAGTTGATGCTCTAACTCCCACAAAACCACCCAATTGTTCATGTCTATTTCAAAAGACAAAAGACCAAAACCACTCCTTCCTTATCCGATCCTCCACCAAATTACCTTCCTCTTTCTATTAGTAAGGTAAAAGTGAATATGCCCACCATTCTTAAATCTATTTATTGCATTGTCAATTTTACTTCTTATGGGTCACTTATCTCCTTTATCTACTTATTTGATTCCATGTTTAGACTTTGTTTCAAGCTTTAAACCGATTTGTGAGTATGTGATTTTTCTTTGTGCTTTAAACCAATTTGTATTATCTATACTTCTATATATGAAGTAATGTCCAAGGGTTTTATTTTTCATTTATTCTTTCTCGGCTCAAACTGGAGTCTAGTGTCATGGGGCTAGAGTTTTCATCTAACAATTCGTGCGGCCTTAGGCGATCCGTTCGTCCAAACTTGCCTAAGTCAGCCTTAACTCAAGTGAGGATTCTCTAAGAACTCCTCCAAGGGACCAACAGAAGAGCGGAAGCGATTTATGCCAAAAGAAGCTAAACCAAAGAACAACAGAAAGCCACAGAAAAGTATGCATACAAGGTGTTTGAGTAAATGCTCTCAGAACTCTATTACTCTTAAGAATTCAGAATACAATGGAATGAGTACAAATGAGGGGGAGGCTCTCTATTTATAGTTGAGCTCCCCCAAAACCGGCGGTCAAGATATATTTACATCGATGGACGAGATTAACAATATCCCTTTATTTTAGGGATTTACAAGATATGCCATATCAAATCTAATCTAATCTTTACAAGATATGATTCCCTTTATCTTCTAAGATTAGTTACCATATCAGCCTAAGTTGCCATGTCTTCATTATCGAGCCAACCAGGCTTTAATCTGACAGGCTTCTCTAATAGTTCTTTGAATCGGGCCAGCTCTTGTGGGCTAAATGTTCCCCATCTAATCGATAGACCTCCATGGGGCACATCTTGTACAATGGTCACGGGTTTTGCACTTTGGCCCGTGACATTCTCCCTCACCCATTCTCACAACGCCCTCATTGCGACTTCCAAATGGCACTGACTTGATTCACCTTTGAACCATCTCGTTGGCTTGGTTTCTTCCTGACTTGCCTTACGATTAGTTTGTCCCTTCCTTCAGAACCTTTGCCTCGGCTTCCGTCGCGTCTTCACTTGAACCGTTGTACTCATTGGTACATCTTGTTGGCAAGAAGTCTCTACTCTAACTTGCCTCAACTTTGACTTTTTCTCTCTTGAATCATCTTGATTCTCATATCTTGGCTTCGTATTTCCCACAGTCCCTTGGCCTCCTTGCTCATGAACTTTGAAAGGGCCCCTACGACCTTGCCAAGCCAACAAGTCAGAATTCAAAACACTATCACAGTGTTCACAATGTACCTTACTCGCAGTATTTACTCGTCCCGACTGTTTTTGCATCGCTCCCTTTTTCTTGAAGCCCGATGCACAACCCACCTTTCCCAAAGGTGTCGGCTCCACAGTCGAATTTACAGGCTTCATATCAAACTCTTGCGCCACAAACACTTTCGAAGGAGCTTTCATAACTTTCCGTTCTATCGAGTCAATGTTCCCCCATATAAAACATCCTCGACTAGTTGGATTGACGACAACAACTTTGCCCCCACCTTCATATCTCGATGCACCGGCACAACAATTCTTGTTAATGGGTTGGTGCTAATATGAATTTGATCGGCCCATGGATACAGAATTGTCTAAATCCTGTCAAGGAAGTTTAAGCCAAGTACATAATCGTAATCATCTAATTCGATTACCTCAAAGTCTTCCTTGCCCTTCCATTCACCGATTTGTAGCTCCACATTCTGAACTACTCCCATAGTTGGGGCCTCATCAGAATTTATTGTCTTGATCTTCTTATTCGATTTCCTTGCAGCCTTGCAGCCTTTTCCTTTATGAACAAGTCCAATGCTCCCGTATCAATAAGAAGATCAACCCTTCTTTACCATTCCTTTTCTTAGGAATGAGCACCATCAAATTGACCCTCGATGGCTTTTCCTCACTAGGCTTCGCCTCTTCCGGCTCATCATTTCTCTTGATAGTCGAAACTAAAAATACCTTTGGGCAGTCCCTCTTCGTGTGCTATCCCTTACAAAAGTAGCATCGTAACTTTCCCCTCTTTTCTTTTGGGCTATTAGGTCTCCACTTCCCATTTCCTGGTTTTTTATCATCACCATCGTTGCTACTACCGTTGCTATCATAACTTTGTCCCTTTTCATTCTCCTCATGGTACCCACCATTGCCCCTCCTGTTGGGCTTGGAAGATTCAAACCTGTCCCTTTTCGGAGCAAGTTCCACTATTGACTCCACTACCATCATGACATTGGTAAGTTCCTTAACTCCTCGACGTTGCAATTCTTACTTCGCCCATGGTTTCAGCCCATCTGTAAAGGAGAAAAATGCTTCCTTATCACTCAAATCAGATATCTGGAGCATGAGTTCACTGAACTCCCTCACATACTCCCTAACCGTGCCTCGTTACGTTAGCAGTCGTAACTTTGCTCGAGCTTCATCCTCGGCATGCTCAGGGTAAAATTGTGCTTTAAATTCACTTTGGAACTCCTTCCAAGTCCCAATTTTAGTCCCTCCACGTCTCACATCAGTGGACCTACGTCGCCACCATAACAAAGCAACATCAGTGAAATACATAGCAACAATATTTACCTTTGTGACATCATCCTCGATGTTCATCGCACGGAAGTATTGCTCCATGGCCCAAAGAAAGTTAGCCACTTCACTTGCAGACCTTGCCCCTTTAAATGCCTTCGGCTTGGGCACATCCATCGCTTGTGAATTCGGCTTTGAAGCCAACATTCCATTCCCTATGGCAACCTTAAAAATCTTGAGCTCCCCTTTAAGCTCATTGATCTCCTCCTTCAAAGCTGTCACTATAGCCTCGAGAGCATCGTCCTTCTCAGCCACCTTATTCTCTGAGGAACCAATAGTATCCCACAAAAATTCCCTGAGCTGTTCTTGCAATGTTCGTAACCCATCATTGTGTCTATCATCGACATCGTTGATCCTCTCCTTGACGTCCTCCATGGACTCCTCGAGAGTGACGACTCGATCTTCCAAAGCTGACAATAAGTCCCTTGATCGACTCAATTTTCTGGCCCTTCCTCGGGTCTCCATTAGCTCACTCTGACCAACATCTTCTTTCGACATCCCAACAGTGCCTTCGCACCAACTGTCATGGGGCTAGAGTTTTCGTCTAACGATCCGTGCGGCCTTAGGCGATCCGTTCATCCAAACTCGCCTAAGTCAACCTTAACTCAAGTAAGGATTCTCTAAGAACTCTTCCAAGGCACCAATTGAAGAGCGGAAGCGATTTATGCCAAAGAAGCTAAACTAAAGAACAACAGAAAGCCACAGAAAAGTATGCACACAAGGTGTTTGAGTAAATGCTCTCAGAACTCTATTACTCTTAAGAATTCAGAATACAATGGAATGAGTACAAATGAGGGGGAGGCTCTCTATTTATAGTTGAGCTCCCCCAAAACCGACGGTCAAGATACATTTACATCGACTGACGAGATTAACAGTATCCCTTTATTTTAGGGATTTACAAGATATGCCATATCAAATCTAATCTAATCTAATCTTTACAAGATATGATTCCCTCTATCTTCTAAGATTAGTTACCATATCAGCCTAAGTTGCCATGTCTTCATTATCGGGCCAACTAGGCTTCAATCTGACAGGCTTCTCCAATAGTTCTTTGAATCGGGCCTAGCTCTTGTGGGCTAAATATTCCCCATCTAATCGATAGACCTCCATGGGGCGCATCTTGTGCAATGGTCACGGGCTTTGCACTTTGGCCCGTGACACTAGAGGGTGGGTTTTTTTTATAAAAAAATTCTATTTTATAAAATAGTTAAAATTATTTTATAAAATAGGAAATGAAGGGTTATTTGGATAGTTAAAATTATTAAAGGAAAATAATTTTATTAATATTTATTTGGTTAACCGGTGGAAATGAAAGGAAAATTTCTTTTATAATGATGATTTTTTACAATTATGTCTTTTTATAAATTAATTTATATAGAAAATGAAGAAGATAAAAAAATAATTTACATCTTAAAAAATCCTTTTCATTTCCTTTCTCTAACTTTTACCCTAAATTAAGGTAAATGAAAATTAAGTATTTTAAAAGTCATTTAAATAGCTGATTATTAGTTTAATTGGCACGGACATTGTTGCTAATGTAGGGAGACGTGGGTTCGAGTACGTTGAAACACATTATCTTCTTATTTATTAGTTGATATTAATAAAAAAATTAGTTAAATAAAAATATCAATCCAAACATTGTATAAGTGTGTAGAATATCTATCTTGTCTTATATTTATATTAGGGGAAATATTATAATTTAAAAAATCTTTTAGAATTAACCCTTTCATTTCCTTTTCACTATTTTTCATTAATTTTAATTAGAGTTGCTTACAGGCTAGGCTAGGCCAGTTCCAAAAAAATTTAAGTTTACGCCCATTTTTTGGTTTGGCCCACTCAAAAAGTCCATTTCACTATTTAAAATTGAAAAACATATTTTTTTTTTGGTATACTTCATGTTCATTTTACGATCCATGTTTGGGATTAATAACTATTTACGATCCATGTTTGGGATTAATAACTACATTTTTCAATAATTTCGACTCCAATATTCGAACCTAAGTCGAGTCGAACCGACTCGAGGTACAAAAATTCTTGTCCAAGCCTGACCCAAATTAGGCTAAGACTGAACGGACTACTTAACCCTTAGACAACTCTAATTTTAACTATTCAAACATAATAAAATGTAATAATTTTTTTTAGCTTTCCACTTTTTTTTATTTCTTTTTTTTAAAAATTCAAAATTGGTGTAAATTTTGATTCAATTCCATGATTTACCTAAGGAAAATAATTTAAAAAAAATAAAAATCTATGTTATACATTGAAAAAAACCCCTAAGGAGTTGTATATCCATTAGTAGAATTTTGTTCCACTAAACATGTCTACTACTCAATTTATAATAATCTATACTATTAATACAATTTTTAATTGAGTTGATGGCACAAGTTAATTGAGCATTAACTCCATTAGAAAATTACAAAATTAATCTCTCATATTTAGAATAAGTTATATTATTTGAGGGTATTTTAATCTTTTTAATTTTTAAATAATAATAATAATAATATGAATATGATGAGATTTGAACTCATTCATATGCATACACATACACAAACAAGTGATAGGGTTTCTATTAATAATATATTTAATTGAGTTATTGTCACAAATTGACTCGACACTGACTCAAAATAGATGATAACATAATGAAAAACAATTTAATCTAATTCACGAGAGTTCTAAAATGAAATTTGGCCGAAGAACTGAATTGGCTTGGTGTGCAAAATGCTACCCACTAATTGCTTTTATTTTAGAGGAAATTAAGGGTCCGTTTGTTTACATGTAAAAAATTTTACAGAAAATATTTTCTACATTTTCCCGTGTTTGTTTCACAGAAAACAGTTTGGTCAATGGAAAATGACTTACAAGTCAACGGAAAATAAGCATTTTTCCTTGTAAAATGACTTACCCTTTTGAAAAGCGTAAGTCATTTTCCAAAAAAGAGCTCCTCAATAGATAATTTTACTTTTATATAAAAATTAACTTAAATCAAGTTTAATATTATTATATTGATAATAAATTTTATTTTTATTTTTAAAAATATTTAAAATTATTAAAATATTAATATAAAAGATTATATTTTTTAATATTATTAAACATACGTATTTAATTATTTATATTTAGTCATATAATAAATTATTAATATAATTAATATAATTTATTATTTTTAATAAATTATTTAATATTTAAATTTTATTTTAATAGTAAGTTTTAAAAATAATAATTTTAAAAAATATTATTCACATATTATTGAAAATATCAATATTAATATTTGTAATACCCAATTGATGCCCGGGGCCCAAATTAATCAATCTAACCCAATTACATTTGGCCCAATAAGGCCCAAATCACTAAACCAAACCCCAAATCCCAGTCTAACCCTAAACAATGGTTAACAGCAGCTACCTTAACGTCGTGCACGCCCCACATCGAGCAATTAGCAGTCGCAGCCCACACACGTCGCAGTAACCGCCCACATTCAGCCCTCCGCGCGCACGTCGCACATGTCTCCTCTAGTACACACCTGCAATAAGCCACGAACGATATCAGCAAGAGAGACAGGGCAAAAACTGGTAAAAGGATTGGGGGGCTATATAAAGGGAATTGATTTATGTAATAGGGGTTAGCAAAAATTTTGTATGAAAATTAACAAGAAATACAAGAGAAAGAAAACGATTTTGGAAGGTAACAGATTTTGTTCTGTTCTTTTACTATTTTCACTTTATTTTGTTTTTCTTTTGTTATCCTAAAACAAAAATAAATAAAGAGAAGAAGGAAAGGAGGACTTACCGTCGTTGGGCGCCCTCATTCGCCGTTATCTGTTCGGAGTTGGGAGAACGGCAGAGAAAGGGAGGCTGCGGCACAAACACTTGAAATGGCAGAGGAGTGGTGTTTTAGGGTTTTAAAATAGGCTTATATAGGGCATCAAGTGGATAATTTGCGCAATTGGTCCCTTTTGTTTTTACAGTGCTTTAAAATTGTCTTTTTATTTCTTTTAAATTTCGCAAAATATTTTATTACTGTTTTAATTTGGTTCGTGTTGCTGAGCAGCATTTTAGAAAATGGGATTAATTTCCCTTTCAATCCTTCCCTGTTGCGCGCATTTTAATTTAGTCCTTTTTAGTGTTTTATATCTTTAAATTCAGCCTTTTAATTCTGTTTATTTTACAGTTTGATCCTTAATTGGTAGTTTTAGGTTTATTTTAGTTTTTTTTATATTATCGATATTGTTATTACATTATTATTTTTACAATGTTATTTATTATTATTACATATATTTATGCGCATATGTATCCTATTATATATATTTTATTTATTTATATATATATACATATTTTATATTTTTTATTATTATATTTATGCATATACACGCATATGTTTTTATTATTATAATATATATGTATATATTTTAAATGTTCTTTAAATGAATACACATACATATTCTATTATTATTTTATTTTCTTAAGTTTTTACATACATACGTACATACATTATTATTTATATTATTTATAAATTTTTCATATTTTTATAATCCTATATATATTTCTTTTATAATATGCATGTTTATACATTATTCAAATTATTATAAATATATTTTTCGCATGTTTTTTATGTATATATTTTCATATTTTCATAATTTACTAATATATTATATTTATACGTTTTTATGTTTATTATTTCTAAAATGTATTTATATTTTATTATTAATTCATTTTTCATGATTTTTGAATACATATATATATGCATTCGCATTTTATCATGTTTTCAAAGAAAATATATTTTGGTTTTGTCAAAGCATTAAAATTGTTTTTTAAATTTTAAATATTTGGCATTCTTGATTCTCGAGAAAGATCGTGTCCTAACTTACTGGATTGTGATTATTTTTCGATGAATTTGGAAAACCAAATATTTATTTTGTAATAAATTCACAAAGATTCAAATAAAAGCTTATTCTCGGGAATCCAAGAATGTCGGGTCCTAACTTACTGGTCGTGACATTTTATCAACTCGAAATAAGAATTTCAAAAACCAAAGACGAACTTGATTTTGAAGATTTAAAAATATTGTGCCCTAACTCACTGGGTGTGATATTTTATTTCTTTGAAATAAGAATGTTTATCATTTTAATTCATTCTCGAGTTTAAAATTTTTATTTTAACTCTTTTCAAATTTTCGACATCAAGACATAAAATAATCAAATTTGGTACCGATTTTTGGGCGTTACGAGGGTGCTAACCCTTCCTCGTGCGTAACTGACTCCCGAACCTGGTTTCTCAAATTTCGCAGACCAAAATCGTTTTTAAGGTGAGCCGATCACACCTCAATCAAGGATCGGTGGCGACTCTAGTCTTTGTTTTTAAAGTCGATAACTTATTTTTGTTTTCAAAAAAATGGTTTCGACAATATTTTATACTAAATATTTATTATAATTATAAATATATTAATAATAAATGTTTTGTAGTATAAATGTTAAAATATGTCATAAGTCTATATACTCTTCACAAATTTGTAATTTAGTTTCTATACTTTTATTTTTAAGAATTTAGTCCCTCTACTTTCCAGATTTGAAAATCAAGTCCAACTGCTGACATTGTTGATTTTTTTTTGTTAATTTTGTTAATGTCACATTTTTAAATATAAAAATACTCAGTTGGTAGTCATGTAACTAAAAAATGATCATTGCAATAACCTAAATTTAACAAAATATTTTTAATATATGTAAAAACAATGTAAAATATAAAATTATAGATATAAAATAAATTCAATTAAACAATGAAAAAATAAAAAAATCTCAAATGTATGTTTGTTTAATTGAAAACGACTTTTATGAAATATTTTTAAAGAATCTGCCAAACAAAAGAAAATATTTTACACAAATTCATCAAACACCAGAAAATATTAGGTTTTTCAGAAAAGTAAGTCATTTTTCAGAAATCATTTTTCGGAAGCCATTTTCAATGAAACAAACGGAGCCTAATATATATTTTTTGAGAAAATTTAAAAGTGAAAGTTTTTAATCGTTATTGAAAATATTTTGAGAGGGAAATCAAAAATTGAAAATAAAAATAAAAATATATATTGGTAAAAAAACACAAAAAAAAAAACTTAAAATAGTCTTATAATATAAAAAGCACTATTTGTTTTACCTTTATCAATGAATTCTAATAATTTCGCGGGAGCTATTGTCAACACGTTAACTCTCACCATATTGGCATAGACCAATTTAACAATCTTGTGAGCAGCACAATTAACTTCCCTTGGGATGTGTTTAACCGCCCAATACTCTTTAGTTAACTAAAACAATTTAATTAGTGTTAGATTGAAAAAAAGATATTAATAACAAATATTTTAAAAACAATTGGTTTTTCTAATACTTGTATCATTTATATAAATTTACCACAAGTTTTTGAAAACATTTATGTATTTTTATTTTTATTTGATTGTTTAGATTTAGATCAAAATGAGATGATATATAAATGTTGCGAGGTTATTTTGTTTTTTAAAATTGTGACTAAACTAACATAATATGTAAAATTTTAAGATTGTGAATTTACGCGTATAATATTTAATTAGTTTTTAAATATTGTACTATTAATTATAGTAATTAGTGTAAAATAATATTTATATTAACTTATCAATTCAAATATTATAATACAAAATTTTTAAATAATAATTATTCAACATACAATATAGTTTTATTTTATGTAATTAATGCAAAGTTACATTATTCAAAATAATAACCAATATTAATTAATTGATAATTAATATGCTCATACTTTTATTCAAATAATAATTTTATTTTACATCAATAAAATTTGCACAACTTTTGTAATTAATAATTGGGTTTAAATTATAATTATTTTGAAAAGTATAATTATCACAATTTCTATTTTATTTCATCTTTTCAACTAATAATTCTAAATTAAATATTATAATTATTTTTTAAATGTGAATTTAGTAATATGATGAAAAATAAAGAATATTCTCACTAGTTCAAAATTTTTTTTCCAAAATCATACTTTTATATATATATATATAGATTATAGATTAAGAGTTTGGTTGAGTTGAAATCACCGTCCCAACTTAATTATAAAATTTGAAATAGAGAAATGATAATATTCACTAGTTTAGCTTTTATCATTTTTTATCGAAGTTACATTTGTTTTCTATATCAATTTTTTTTGTTAAATTTGTTAGATAATTTTTTTATTTAAATAGTGATTGTGTTAGGGATGACAAAACACAAATCATTTGATGTATTTCAAATTGATTCGCTCTGAAGGGAACGGATTATATTTTTAAAAAGTGAATGCAAGATAGGGTGATTTTTTTTTAGATAATAGATATGGAGTGGTTATGTAAGCCTTGCTCCCATCTACTATATAACATTATTATTTTATCTTTATATATATAAATTATTAAAAGGATAAAAATGTAATAACGTAATATAAAAATTCTATATATTTTATGTTTAAATAGTTTTTTTAAAGAATTATGTTTAAATATTTATTTCATTTTAAAAATTTGAAAATATTAAAAATAACTAACAATAATTAAATTAAAACGAAACAAGATGGGATAAAGATGAATAAATCCAACATCCATAAAGTTAATAGTGATTTTCAAAATTATAATTCCATAATGGGATGAAATGAATGATGAAACATAATATGTTGTTTCACCCTTGCCTGCTCTATTGCCCGTCGCTCAATCGCAATTCTCGCATGTGCCACTAGTTTAATGTACTTTTCTCCAAATAAAATCATATGTAGGTTTCTTCAAAACGTATAATGACTTATTTAGTTGTTTAAGTTTAAAAAATAAAAGTTATTTTAGCTTTCCCTTTTATTTTCACCTCTTTTAACTTATCAACTTGCGTTGTTTGTCAAATTACCGTAAAATGGATGGAATAGCTCATGTCTGTTAACTTTATTAATGTGGCATCCACGTGGTAGTCCATATGTATACCATATAAGTAATTAATTAATTTTTTAAAATTAAAAATATTTTTATAATTTTTAACGGTTTTAATGATTTTTAATTTTTCAAAAATATTTTTAATTATTTGAATTTTTTAAGAATTAAAAATTAATTAATTATTGACATAACATTTATATAATAAACCATGTGTACATCACGTCAGCAAAGCTAATAAACATTAATTTTTCATATATTTTGGAGTGGTTTGACAAATAACGCAAGTTCAAATATTAAAATAGACGAAAATTAAATAAAGGGCTAAAATGATTTTTCTTATAAAGTTGGAGGATGCCTCTTCAAAAATTTCCTTGAATATCTCTCTTCACCCAAGCTCTCTCTTGCCTTCAGGTTTGCAGCAGACCAGGAAGTTAAATAAGGTAAATTTTGAAACCCTAAGTTTGATTTTAAGATCTCTACTTGAGTCTCGAGATTTCGAGTTATGGCTCGGTTTGTTTTATCTGCTTTCTCCTGTATTTGATTTTCTGTTTTCGCTGCCACTGCTTGTTACTCTGTCTCATGGTGTATGAATGTTGCTTTTGTCAATTAATTTGATGTTTCAGAAGTATCATTTTTATTTCGAGGTTTAGGGGTTATTAAATGTTTCCTTGTTTATCTATATGTTTTGACGATTTTTATGGATGCTGCGATTAATCACTTTTATTTGTTCTGTGATATGATTTAGCAAGTACTGAATGAATAGGAATCGGATACAAAAGTCGAAGAATATCATGTTGGGAGTAGAACAGTACCTTAATTTTTCATTTGGCAGAGCAAGTTGAAGATGATATGATAATTGTGTCCATGTTTGAGGTATGTTAACATCGACCGATGCATCTGTCAATGGCTCTGTTGAGTAGAAAACTTCATTCCGTTTTAGTTTCTTCATCAATCACCAACACTTCTTCATTTGCAGTAACCAAAACCATCATTATCCCCTCCCAATTGCTCGTGCAATCTAACAGTGACTCGAATGTTAGTGTCATCTCTGATTTATTCAAGAAAACCCATAACTGGGATACTCTCACTAGAACTTTATCTTCAGTTCAATTAACCCATTCCCTTATTCAACAAGTACTGCTCCAACTCAAGATGCCCGAGCATGCACGATCAGCTTTAAATTTCTTTTACTGGTCTGCAAAGACCCAAAACTTCCAACACCAGATTGACTCTTACTGCATTGCAATTCATATTGTAGTTCATGCCCAACAATTAGCTGAAGCTAAGATATTGATCCAATCAGCTTTGAAAACAAGTGAATCCAATTCAACTAGATTTTGTCTTGTGGAATCTTTACTGGGTAGTTACAAAGTTGTTGATTCGAGTCCTTTGGTGTTCGATTTGTTGCTTCATGCATATGCAAAGTTGAGAATGTTTAAGGATGGTTTTGAGGTTTCTTGTTACTTGGAGAACCATGGGTTTTGTTTGAACTTGTCAAGTTTCAATGCCTTGCTTCATGGGATGCAAAAATCTGGTGAAAATGCAATGGTTTGGAAGGTTTATGGGTATATGATTCGCAAAAGGAAATACCCCAATGAAATTACAGTAAGGACGATGATTGGTGCTTTGTGTAAAGAAGGAATGTTGCAAGTTGTGGTGAATTTGTTGGATAGGATTCATGGTAAGAGATGCTCTCCAATAGTTATTGTTAATACGAATTTGGTGTTTAAGGTTATAGAAGAGGGTAGAATTGAAGAGGGTATGGAATTATTGAAGAGAATGTTGCAAAAGAACTTGATTCTCGATACCATTGCTTCCTCTTTCATTGTTTATACTAAATTGAAGCTCGGGAATTTGGAGTCAGCATGGGATGTGTATGATGAAATGCTTAAGAGAGACTTTAGTGCCAACTCTTTTCTGTTTTCATCCTTCATAAAAGCATATTGTGAAAGAGGAAAAATTCAAGAAGCAGAAAGCATGTTGCAAGAGATGAAAAATATGGGTTTGAAGCCATATGATGAAACTTTTAACCATTTGATCGAGGCATGTAGTAAAGCGGGCGAACTGGATGCTGGTGTGAAACACTTCGAGGAAATGATCGGTAGGGGACTCGTTCCAAGTTGTTCCACTTTCAATGAAATGGTGAGAGGGCTTTGCGAAATTGGGGATTCAGAGAAAGCTAATGAGTTCTTAACTCTTGTTTTAGATAAAGGACTTTCACCTAATGAAGTCACATACGTTCATCTTATGTCTGGTTATGGAAAAGAGGGGAAGATCCAACAAGTTCTCAAATTATACTATGAAATGGAGTATAGGTCACTGTCTCCTGGATTACCAGTTTTTACAACATTGATTAGAGGTCTTTGTGACTGTGGAAAAGTAGAGGAAGCTGAGAAGTATCTAAGAATAATGAAAGGTCGTTCTATAGGGTTGAGTGAAGAGATATATGAAGCTTTAATCACTGGTTACCCCAGAAATAGCGACAAAACAAGAGCTGCTTTCCTTCATAATGAGATGGTTGCAAGAGGAATGAAGACGATGAAAATAATATGAGCATTATTCAATTTTACTTTAGCATTTTTAACACTAAAGTAAAATTCATTTCTCTTTCTTTGTCGTTTAGTTTCAAGAAACCAATAAAAACGAGGATATGATCTGAAAATAATTACTAAAAATTCTATCACAAATGTATGTATGAAAATTATGTATTTAAAATACATGTATGTGTCTAAAAATAATATACAATAAATAAAAAATATATGATTTGAAACTATTGATAATTTCACGCAGGCAATATGGATGAAATGAAATGAAAGATGCAATGTGTGGATAAAAATTGTGTGATAATATTAAAGTGTACAAAAAGAATTAAAATGAAAAATTGGTTCTAGTGGTAAAATCGAAGTTTTATTAATGGATTCAAATTTCATTATTTACAATTTTTATTGATTTTATTTAAAATACGATGATTAAACACTTTAATTGTAGAAAATTGTCACCCACGTATTTGTACGCATAGCACATACCTTTTTGGTTACATGCTAGCTACTATATACCTTGAAAGGGTAAAACTACTGCAAAATTTTGTGTGCTATATCTTGGATTGCATTTTAATTTTTTATTGAAAAAAATAAGTAAATTAGTCCTTATATATTAGATGAGTAAGCAAAACAATCCATTTATTGAAATTGTACTTTTAAATGTTTATTTTAGTGTTATATATAATATAATAACAAATTTAGATCTAAACATTTCCACCTTTATTAATTTGATCCTTACTATTTTATTGAAAATAAATTAGAAAATTTTGAAACTAATAAAGTTAAAAGGATAAAAAAAGTCTTACAATTTTTAAAAAAAAATCAACTAATCCCTTTTAAAACTTCAAAAATATTAAAAATCATAAAAAATTATAAACAAAATTTTAAAATTTTTATTAGAAAATAATCGACCCATTAAATTTGAATTTTTTTAAGGAAAAAATTGGGATTAGATTTCGAAAATCTTATAACTATTAGACAAAAGAAAGTTGATTCAAAAACAAAGTATTATGAGGTTCAGTAATTTCTCCCACATTTTCAGGTAACTCAATAAACCAAAATGAATTATGTTCTAAGACCCAATCTTCAATAATTGTCACATAAAACACATCGAAGACGAGTGATTGATTCTCATAATCCAAAACGAATTAGGTTATAAAATTTGCAGGTAATTTCTTTTGGTTTATAGAGTTACCTGCAAATGTTGGAGAAATTACTGAAGTTGATAAGATTTTATTTTGAATGATCTTTTTCTTTTCATCTAATGGTTATAAGTTTTACTAAATCTAATTCTAGATTTTTATTTTCTTTAAAAAAATTCTTAAAAAAATTACAATTAAAATGTTTATAACTTTTTTATGGATTTTGTTTATAATTTTTAAATAATTTTTAAAATTTGAAAAAGGCTTAATAGATTTCTTTTTTTTTTAATTTTGTTACCAAGCCGTCTTGAGCCTTTAGCCTTATTAGTTTTAAAACATTTCTAATTACTTCAAGTAAAAGAGTAGGGGTCAAATTAAATAAATGTGTAAAGATTGAGAACTAAATTTGTTGTTCTACCTTATATATAACACTAAAATAAGCATTTTACAGTACAATTTTATCAAAAGGATTAGTTTGCTCACTCATCTAACATATAAGGACCAATTTGTCTATTTTTTAGTAGAGAGACTAAAATGCAATCCAGGGTATAGTATAGGGGATTTGTGGTACTTTTATCATCCTGAAAGTGAAAAGTTTAAACTTAGTGGTGGCACCATATTCTACTGGTAATGTATTGGAACTTGAAGTAAAATGCATATTCATCATGTTTTAAGAGTAGATGTGATATTGCAAAGCAATGTCGGTGCATGCCAGGTCCACGAACAAGAAAATAGAATGCTTTAGAATTTCTAGAGATAGTGTTAAGGGATAGATTAATTAGCTAAAATGGGGTTAAGTTGTTTATTAATTTCTGTTATTTTTGTTTTGTTTTCTTTATGCAATGCAGCATTTAGGGTAAAGACCTTTAATGAAATGGATCGTTTTGATCGTTTCACCCTGTAACCATTTTTCTTTTTTCCTTGTTCCACGTGGAAATCTTCTTCTTCCTATATAACATAAGAAGGGGGAAAGGGACACACACGTCTTGGGTCATCAATTAAAAAATCAGAAAAGATTACTCTTTCTCTCTCTTTTGTTCTCTCTCATTCTACTATGTTTATTTTCTTTATTTTTGGTTGTTCATATTTTTCAATTTATCTTGTACCAAAGGTATTAGAGCGTGGCAGTTCTCATAGTTGGGGAAGGGATTTATACGCATTTGTAAAAAGAGGTCACTTACCTACAGCAAGAGTTCACCAAGTTGCATTCTGAGTTTTCATAGTTGGACAATCACATTAGGGACATGTTTAAGGGATTGAAGGAGAAGTTTCATGCCGAGCTAAGGTCTAAACTTCAAGGTCAATTGCATGGGGTATTGAAGTAGTATCTGGGAAAAATTTCAAACTCTGATTAGGGAAAATGAGTGATGAGCGATCCCCTACTAGGATCTCACCTAAAGACCCCTTGTTGCCACTACAGAGGGGATGGATCTCAACACTCAGGTAACGTAGAAGTCAATTCCAAACCTTCTAGACGGGAGTGCCCCTGTTTTGATAGAACATATTTTAGAGGCCGGTGGGCTAAATTGGAGTAGTATTTCTTGGCTAAAGAGACTCATGTGAATGCTCAAGTGAGGTTGGTTATGTTGATCTTGGAAGAGAGGGCCCTAGATTGGCATCACTTTTATGCTCAAAAGAAGGGTGGGTTTTATATGCTGGAATTAGAGTCCTATGCTCAGATCCTCAAGGACAAGTTCGGTTCGCAAACTTTTCAAGACCTTATGATGGACCTAATGACTCTGAAGAATATAGGGTCAGTGGACCAGTACCATGGCTATTTCATTAGCTTGCTAAATCAATTACACTTACCTGAACCCTATGTACTCAACATATTTATCAGTAACTAGCTTGCTAAATCAGTATCTTACGTACGAATGTGGGACAATATCTACAACTTTTAAAACCTACAACTTTGATGGAAGGTTTTCTTACTGGTAGACAGGTGGAAGCCATTCTTAGTGGCTCTTCAAAATAAGGACTGTTGACAAGATGGGGTTCTCAAGCTAGAAACACCACAGCATCTATACTGAACATTACACCACCATCATCCTAGAACTCTAATGTCTATAAAGTAGCACTTTCTTCACCTAAAGTTAGCGTAGGATCAGTGCATTAGGGATCAACTACAACCTCAGGGCAGATCTCTATCTCCTGCTGAAATAGAAGACTGAAAAAAGAAGGGACTTTGCTATTGGTGTGGAGCAAAATATGTTGTTGGCCCTAGGTGTATGAAATCTAAGCTGTACTAGTTGTTGTTAAAACCTGCTACAGAAGAAAAAATAAAGAGTTTCAAGAATGTAGTGATCAATTAAAAGATTTGAGCTTGGGAGAAGAACCTAACCCTTGTCCATTATTGTCTTTATATGCTATACAAGATTCTCAAGGTATTCATACTATGAGGGTAACAACCCATATGGGGAGCACCAGATTTATCCTCTTAATTGACTTTGGTAATCATAACTTCATAAGTGCTAAGTTGGTGAAGTAGCTGTCTTTACCAGGGAGCCCCATCAACAAGGTGAAGGTAACAATAGCTAATGGAGCTATCTTGATAGTAAGGGAATCTGTAAGGCAATTCACTGGAAGTGCAATCTACTAAATGTAATGTCTTGCCCCTTAGAGAATGTGATATGGTCTTAGGAGTGTAGTGGTTGTTGTCCATTGGGTTTATTACTTGGGAGTTCAGTTCCTTAGTTATAAAGTTTGTGTACAAGGGCCAAATCTATTTTTTGCATGGCATTCAGTCGGGAAATATCCACTTAATAGAGGGCACTCAAGGTTCAAAGTATTTTTATATGGTAGGTGGAACCCTAATACCCTATACCATTATGGTGTCTGCTCTTATGCATCCCTTCTTAAGGGCAATGACAATGTCTATTCCCGACATTCTATAGCCATTATTGGAAGAATTTCAAGATATATTCCAAGAGCCTAAGGGCCTACCATCTCCAAGGCTTCAAGATCACAAAATTCACTTGAAGAATGAGTCCATTGTGGTTAAGTTGAGACCTTATAGGTACCATTCCATACAAAAAAATTAAATGGAAAGAATGGTACATGAAATGTTGCAAGCTGGCATCATCAGAGATAGTAACAATTCTTTTGTTTCTCCCATAGTAATGGTGTAGAAAGAAAGATGGCACATAAAAAATGTGCATGGACTACAAACATTTGAATCAGTTAACCATCAAAGAAAGATTTTCAATACCTCTCATGAAGAACTGCTAGATGAATTGGGAAAGATAGCAGTGTTCTCCAAGTTGGACCTTCGATTGGGCTACCATCAGATTAAGATGTGGGAACCTGACATCCATAAACTGATTTTCAAACATATGAAGGCCCTATGAATTTCTAGTAATACTCTTTGGTCTCACCAATGCCCCATATACATTTCAGGCCCTTATGAATTCCATATTTAAACCCTTCTTGAGGAAGTTTGTGTTAGGTTTTTTTATGATATACTTGTCTACTTTGTTACATGGCAGGATCATTTAGTCCATCTAAAAAAGGTATTTGATATTCTGAGAGCTCAAAATTATTTTGCAAAGAAAAGTAAAGGTCATTTTGGACCTGAGCAGATTGATTATCTGGGGCACACAATTTCGAATGGGAAGATAGCTATGGATAAATCAAGGATAGAAAGTGTGATGGCTTGAAAGGTTCCTCAATCGGTCAAAAAATTAAGAGGGTTCTTGGGATTATTAAGGTGTTACAGAAGGTTTATCAAACTCATAGATCTATAGTTAAATCCCTGACTGAATTGTTGAAGAAGGGAAACTGGAATTGGTCACCTCAAGTTGATCAAGCCTTCATGTCACTCAAACTTACCTTGAGCTCAGCAGATATTCTTGCTTTGCTCGATTTGCAAGTAGAGTTTTGCATAGACACCTATGTTAGTAATACTGGTGTAGGAGTAGTCTTACAGCAAAAGGGCCACTCCATTGCTCATTTCAACAAATCCCTTGGCATCAAGTACCAATCCTTTTCGATATATGAAAAAGAGATGTTAGCAGCTCTGCTAGTTGTTAAAAAATGGCATGTATATTTGGTGGAACATCATTTTTGCATAAGGACATATCATCAAAGTCTAAATTTCTTTCAGATCAGTAAGTTATTACCCTTTCCAACAAAGGTGGGTTGCCAAGATGTTGGGATATGACTTTCAGGTGACCTATAGAAAATAAAGCACCAACATGCTAGTTGATGGGTTATTTAGACAACATCCTACTGAAGGGCTATGTTGGCAATTGGGAAGTACCTCTATAGCATCGAATTTATTGAATAGGGTACATAATTCATGGAAATAGGACCATAAGCTCAAGAAACTTTGTGAAACACTGCAACATCAGCCTTCATCTCACCCAAAATACACTTGGAATGGTAATTTTTTTTTTTAAAAAAAAGGAAAATCTAGTGGTGGGGGTTAGATTTGGCATTGAGGAAATAACTATTCACCTATTTTTATGAAGAGGTTGCTAGTGGTCACTCAAGTACCCATACAACTAGGCACAGGATGACCACGGTGCTTTACTAAAATGGAATGAAAGTTTATATAAAAAGATGGGTCAAGGAATACATGGTGTGTCAACATTACATATACGATACTACTGCCTAGACTGGTCTCCTCTAACCCTTGCTTATTCCCTCAAGGGCTTGGTCTAAAATCACCATGGATTTCATTAAGGACCTACCTTCCTCAAAATAAAAAGACACGATATTGGTAGTCATTGATCAGTTAACCAATTATGGTCATTTTCTAGCATTAGCTCACCTGTATACTACTGCTTCTGTGGCGACAACATTCCTGGACAACATTTATAAGTTACAAGGATTGCTTGATGCCATAATCTCTGATAGGGATAGGGTGTTCATCAGCTCTTTTTTGGCAAGAAATGTTTCAAAGGTTTGACACAAAAATCAAAATCTCAACAGTTTACCACTCAAAAATCGATAGATAGTCAAAAGTGCTTAACCGATGCCTTGAGGGTTACTTACGTTAGGGGTGTGCATTCGGTTAACCGACCCGAAATAACTATAACCGAATTAACTGACCTTTCAAAATTTTTAACCGTTAACCGAACCGAATTTTTTTAAAAAACATTAATTGAACCAAATTTTTTTCAGTTAAATCGGTCGGTTAACCAAATTAACCGAAAATCATATGATTTTTATTTTTGGTTAAAAATTAACCAATTTAACCGGCTTAACCGATTTAACCGATTTCACCGGTTTAACCGATTTAACAAAAATTTTTTATTTATCGACAAAATTTAAAGGATTTTTATCAAAATAACATAAAAAATAAAATAATTTGGAATAAATAAGAGAGAAGAGAAGTTTGGAATTGAACTGAGAAATGAACTTAAATTAGCAAATAAAAATAGAAGAAGAACACTGGAACAAAATATAAAAGGCTTCAAATTGAAATGGAAGAAATCTGAAAACAGAAACTTCACCAACAAAAAAGATATTCAAAAAAAATCTCAAAGGAAACATTTACTCTGCATAAAACCTACAACTGTCTTCCAATCAAAAAACCAAATTACAAAAGCAGAAATTAAAAAGAGGTCAAATTTCCATTTACGCAATTCTACTCTGTTTCACCACCAGCATTCATCGTTAAACCGAAAGAAATGAATCAAACAAGTAAAAAAATAAGACGGCAAACTTATAATCAGTGTGCTGGATCAAATCCATTACTAAAAGTATTGCAGAAACTTACTCGTGTGCTTGGTATTTTCAACTTTGGGGGTTTACTTTGGTGGATTTGAGCATGAGTTGTGCTGGGTAATTGAGGAAAGCTAAAGATCCTTTCATGAGGCCGTGAGAACCTATGACTATGAGAACAACAGAGAGTTTTGCATAAGTCTTCCATGGGTTCACCATTTTCTTTGGACTGAAACCTTGAAGGTAAATCAAAAAAATGTAGACGAATCCTTGTACAAATGTGAACTACCAGCCATAGCTAAATACAAAAAAGTAATCTACAAAAAGGTAATATAAACAAAACAAAATAAAACCCTAAAATATACCTGCCAAAAACACAATCTATTGAAGAAATTGGAAAAAAAGGGAAATTAGAAGAAATCAAACCTGGCCTGGGTGGCTGGGTCTAGGTATTGTTCTATTGATGTGTTGAACTCACGAAATAGACAGAAGAAAAACTATGAAAATCGACTACTGCACTTGTTGTTAGTTTACCACTTTACCTGCAGGAGAAAAAATAAAATTAGAGCCTGCAGGAGAAAAAATAAAATTGGGCTTGGAGCCTGTGTTTAATTTAAGGCCCATGGTTTCCCAATTACCCATTTACCCTGCAAAATTCGGTTAAATCAAAATTTTTCGGTTAATCGACTGGTTTCGAACCGATTTAACCGTTAACCAAAAAATTAAAAAATCCTTAACCGACCCCCGACCGAAAAAAATCGGTTAACCGACCGCTTAACCGAATTCGATCGGTTAACCAAATTTTTTCAGTTTTACCCGAATTTTACACACCCCTAACTAACGTTGCATGACAGGTGAAAGACCAAGAGATTGGTTCCATTAGCTCCCTCTTGTAGAATGGTGGTACAATTTCACCTATCATTCTACCATTTGAACCACCCCCTATGAGGCTATGTATGGGCAACCTCCACCTCAGTATCTCCCATATCTAGCTAGGTCCTCTAAGATCGATAGTGTAGATTGTAGCCAACAATAAAGAGAGGTCGCTCGACAATTGCTCAGGTATTACTTCAAACATGCCCAAGACCGTATGAAACACTACAGATAAAAAAAGAAGTGATAGAAACTGTTCAATAGGGGATTGGGTGTATTTGAAACTACAGCCTTATTGACATCATTCTTTGAGAAGGGTTAGAAATCAGAAACTCTCTCCAAAAATTTTCAGTACATTCTTGGTTACGGCCAAAGTAGGTGAGGTCATCTACACCCTACAATTGCCTCCTGACACTAAAATCCATCTAACCTTCCACGTTTCTCAACTCAAGCGCCATAGTGGTCAACAACCTGCCTCTTCCACACTACCACCTATGAGGCCTAAAGGAATGTTACTAAAAGAACCATTTTAGTTCAATGGGTAAACTCATTTCCCAAAGATGCTTCTTAGGAGATTCTGTCAGTCCTCCAACAATAGCACCCAAATTCTGATCCTTGAGGACAAAGATCCCTTGATGTAGGGAGTATTGTTAAGGGATAGATTAATTAGCTAAAATTAGGTTAAGTTGTTTGTTAAATTCTATTATTTTTGTTTTGTTTTCTTTATGCAACGCAAAGTTTAGGATAAGGGCATTTAATGAAATGGATCGTTTTGATCATTTCACCCTGTGACCGTTTTTCTTTTTTTCTTGTTCCACATGGCAATCTTTCTATTCCCATATAACATCAGGGGGAAAGGGACACACACGTTTTGAGTCGTCAATTAAAAAATCAAAAAAGGTTCCCCTCTCTCTCTCTCTCTCTCTCTCTCTCTCTCTCTCTCTCTCTCTCTCTCTCTCTCTCTCTCTCTCTCTCTCTCTCTCTCTCTCTCTCTCTCTCTCTCTCTCTCTCTCTCTCTCTCTCTCTCTCTCTCGTTCTACTTTGTTTTATTAACTATTTTTGGCTATTCTTCATATATTTCAATTTATCCCATACCAGACGGATGGAATTAACATGCATAAGCATAGATTGATTATAGTAATAAAACCCAAATATCGCCACCAAATCATAAATACAATCAAACAAGGAAAAAAGTTGTTTTCCAATTATATATTCACTTCTATTTTGGTATTTGAATTACTAGAAACACTCTCCCAATTAAAACCTAGTAATGAAATTTAGAAAACAAAATAAAACAACCCAAAAAAAACTGTGGTAGATGGTGGGAGATTAATAGAAGAGAGATTTGCATGAATGGATCTATAGGTTTTGGTGGGCTTTTAGGACAAACTGACTTAAAAAATTGAAAGAGAAGGTTGAGATTAAGCTTTGGAGAGGAAGATATTTGAGAGAAAGAGATTACCAAAGAAAAAAAAAAGGGAGAACTTGATTAAATGCTGAAGTTACCTATTTTATGTAATTAAATTGGTCAATTTATGATTATGAGAATGCACCGTTGATTTTTTTATGTTTATATTAAATTTTATACAGGGGTACAAATTGGGGCTAAATAGAAGAAAAATGTAACAACCTGATTTTGACCCTAATCGGAATAGTGGTTTCGAGACCACAAATTTGAGTAAAAAAAATATTAACATTATTTTTAGTGTTTATTATATGTTAAGTTATAGGCGTGAAAAATTTGTGTGAAAATTTAATCGTTTGAAGGTTCAATTCGATAAAAAGGGTTTAATTGCGTAAAATAAAAATTTAGGGGTTAAATCTAAAAGTACCTAATTGTTGTTGTCTTTTTAAACTGGGGGATTTATGATGCAATTAGACTAAAACATAGATAGTGGGTGGCAAAGGACTAATATAACCTTATTATATATGTTTTGTTTATTAATTATTAAAGGTTATTTTAGTAAACTAAAATAAATGATAATATATGCTAAATAAAACACAAAAAATAAAGCCATTTTTATCATCTTTTCTAGCCGAATTTGAACAAAAGAAAAAAAAAAAGAAGAAAGCTAGCTAGGTTCGGCCATTGTTGTGCTTAAATTTAAGGTTAGTTCTTTGTTCGGTTTTTGATAATTTTTACGTTTTTGAGATTGTTGCTTCGAATATTTCAAAACCCATGTATTAATTTTGTGAATTTTTGATGATTTTGAAATGTGCCATTGATGAATGTTTGAGTTTTTGTGATGTTAGTTGATGAAATATGAAATATATGTGTTAGATTAACATGTTTTATCTTTGAATTTTTAGTGAATTTGAGTAATTAGAGCTAAATTGTGAAAATAAATTTTTGAGGGACTAAAATGTAAAATAAATGAAATGTGTGGACTTGTATGAAGACAAGGAACATTCGGCCCTAGCATAGTGTGGGCAAATTTTGTGTATTTTGTGTTTTTGTGCAAAAAGGACTAAATTACAAAAAGTGTAAAATGTCAGGGGAAAAATGGTAATTTGTCTATTTATGTATTTTTGGATTTAATTGAATGTTTTGATGAATAAAAAGGTTAAATTTGAATATGTTTAGATCAAGAAACGAAGAAAATGGAATTGGATCGGGGGAAAACGAAAATAGTCGAGTAGTCGATTGTGTCCGCTAATATCCGAGGTAAGTCTATTAGTTATTTAATGTTATTAAATCGGTATATAGGTATGTAAATGTATTGTATTTTTGTTGAACTTTAATTTAAAAGCATATTGATTGAAATAAAATAAAGTGAATGATATATATGTATTATTAATGTTTGAATATATATATATAGGTTTATACTTATATAAACCTTTAAATTTAGTTAAAGTATAAACGGATATAAGAATATACATGTATAAATTATTAGATTAATCAAAGATATGGATAAGATATATGTATATACATATAAGGTTCGAATGATTATATAAGTATATTTATATATAAACTATTGGATTTAATTTGTGATATATGTATGTTATAATTATATATATATAGATTCGAACAAGCATGCAGATACACATATATGTGTTGTGTATTGAATTTAGATATGTCATATATATATGTATAAGTTCTTGTTTTGAAATTGAGTATGAATTTATATATTTATATGGTAGATTCGAATATGTATAAATGTACATGTATAATTTCTTGAATTGAAATTAGGTTTGGAATTATATATGTATACATGAAATTAAATGTGAACGTATATGCAAATGTATAAGTTTTGTATTGAATAAATGGTATGAAATTATTAGCTTAGATTATTTTAATATGTTCGAATGCTAAAGGCACATATTATATTATGAGTTCAATCTTACGATATTAGTAGTAGAATCAAAAGTATGAGGTTATATATATAAATATGTTTTGGTTGAATTATTGAATTATCAAGTTAGATTTGGTGATGGAGATTTATATATATCCATGTGTTTTAAAAATATAAGTTATGAATTTTGAGCTGAATCTCTATGCATGGATTTTATATAATATATATAGTTTGAAAATAAGATGTTTCAGACTTTACGTCTAAGAGGCTTGATGCCGATGAAATGTTACAGGCTTTATGTCTAGCAGGCTTGATGCCGGTGAATTACTTCAGACTTTATGTCTAGTAGGCTTTGTGCTGGTGAAATGTATCGGGCTTTGTGCCTAGGAGGCTTTATGCCGGTGTTTTATACAAGGCTCTATGTTATATAAATCTTATGTGAGCAATAGTAAAAGCAAATAATGTGTTAAGAAAGCTAAATTATTCAGGTATGTGTTAGCCATTTGCTTAATTAGTGTTAAGGTAAGTTGATTGTTATAATTTGATAATAGTTTCAAATGAAATATAGAGTATGAGATTACCATTTGAGTATAAGCATGTTTTGGCATAATGATTTATTGAATATTTGGCTTTGCTAAATATTTATGTGTATTTGGCCATATGGTTTGTTTATGTGAAAATACAAGGTGATTTTTATTAAAGTGTTATATGGTACAAATATTAGGAAATATTGTTTATTTTATCTTAATGATGGAATAAGTATTAGTATATATATATATAAATGAATTTTTGCTTATAACTTACTAAGCTTTAATAGCTTAATGTGTGTTTGTATTTGTTTACCTCTATTTTTATAGATTTTGGAGTTGTGTTACAAGCTCAGGGATCGTCAGCATAGTCTATCACACTATCGACCGTCTTTGGTATTTTATAAATTTTGAATTCGAACCTATGGCATGTATAGTCTAGTTAATATGTTTAATTTTGGGATGTATGAATATGAGCCATGTGAAAATGGCTTATTCATTTTGGTTAAGTTTGGTTTTATGTTTTTGATCTATTTGGTATATATATATTTATATTTATATGATGTTTAAAGTTATGCAAAAATTTCGGTTATTTATATGGAAGTGTGATGTGTTTAGCATATTTTTTAATAGTTGTATAAATTAGTTATAGTTAAGCCTAATTTTGAAATGAAATAAATGTTTGGATAATTGCTTGATTTATGATATTAAATTTTGATCGGTAATGCCTCGTAACTCTAATCCGTCGACGGACATGGGTTGGGGTGTTACAAAAAAGGAAGTGATTGAATTAGATTGAAGGAAGGAGAAAAGAAGAGGGCCAAAATGAAATTTTGAAAAGTTGTAATTGACTGGAATTTTTCGATTGACTTAGTAAGAGATTATGTAGGGATTATTTTGATCACAGGAATATTTTTCCTTGATTTTATGCACTTTCTATGTATAGTGCCTTTTAATTAGGAAAATTGGCTTAAAGCCACTAGTATAAATAGGTGCTATTATGTTCATTTGAGAATCAAGTTTTTTTTCATGATCAAGCTTTCATTTTTTAAATACAATCTTTCTTTCCTTCTTGCAAATTTATTTGCTGTCATTAGTACTTAATATTTTTCCATTTATTAATTTCCAGCTTTGGAAATATAACACTAGCAGCCAAACCTTGCGTCACCCACACCTACCCACCGATATTTCTTTTTCATTTATCCAACCCTCTCCAGATATGGCCAACTCCAACATGCCCCAAACTTTAGTCAACTAAACCCATTTCAACTTTAGGTCGGTGTTAACCCCGTCAAAGACTCGTGGGTTACGAACCCGAGCAATTTAACTCCTAACTTTTAGTATTTATTATTTCTCTGAATTAAGAGTATGATTTTCTCAATTCACAAAGTCGAATCAGCACTAAGTTAAAAAGGACGTCGTTTGAGTTAGTGTGGTTAGACGTACAGTTGGAATTCCAAAAGGATTGATTGTCTAATCGGTTTTCCGTGAACACATTGGCATGCCAAGTGAGGATTACTGTTTGGTTCCGTCAAGGGAAGTAGTAATCGGATTTAAATGTCCCCACACGGTTGAGGGCATTGGTTCGATCTAGGCTATTCTAGAACACAAAGCTGCCGGAGTTCTAAATCACAAACATTTCGTAGGTTATTCCATCGACAAGGGTTAGTTATAGGACGTTCCACAACTAATTTACACAATGAAGAGTTTGTGTCTGAGGCATCCTTGGTAGCTATAACTAGCTTACTGAAAAAGAAGAGTTTATCTAATTTCGAGGATCGGTTCAAAGATGGAAAAACATGTGCCTGAAGCTGAGCTAAGTTTAATTGATTTTTCTTCAAATTTACTTAACTATTTTTTATTTAATTGTCTTCAGTTTTTACTTTTTACTCTGTTATTTCAGGTTTCATATTTTATCCCCTTGAACTTCTTGGGCACGACAATTACCCTGACATAAATCTAGTCGAGAGAGAAACAATTTGCAGTAAACCCAATCTCTGAGGGATCGACCCTACTCCCTGTATTGCTTAAATTTTCAAATTAGTTGTAAGATTATATTGGTGGAATCGACAACCATCAGTTTTGGCGTCGTTGTTGGGGACTGACAACACTTACAATTGTTTAAATCGCCTTCATGACCAGATCTTCATCTGGAGATCTCAAATACGACCCAAAGATCGAGAAATTAGCACGAGCATGATGAAAAAAGATGGAAGCTTTTAAACGTGTAGGTAAAGCAGAAGTTGAGCTAAGACAAGGGATCCTAGAATCTGATGTTAAAAAGTTGAGCGAAGTGGGAAACAAGTCGAAGTGGTTTAAGGTGAGACCGAACCATTTTTTGAAATGAAAGAAGCGAGAGACAACCTCGATAAACTAGAAAGAATGGCAAACCAAACCATTCATCAACTAGCCGCTGCTCCTAACAAGCAAACACTGTTATGTATCAAATATCCAACTGAAGGAACCCTGTTCGAGTTGAAATTAGGCCTAATTCATCTTTTGCCCACTTTTCAAGGCTTGAAGAACAAAAATCCACACACTCACTTGAGATAGTTCCACATGGTCTGCTCAAGCATGAAACCTCAAGGAGTAACCGAAGATGAAAATAAACTTCGGGCTTTTCCTTTTTCTTTAGTTGATACAGCAAGAGAATGATTATTTTACTTACCCCTGGTTCTATTACCACGTGGGATGACTTATCTCTGTATTTCTTGACAGATTCTTTCCAGCATCGCGAGCAGCTGAACTTAAGAGAGACACAGTGGGAATTCGCCAAATGGAGAGTGAATCGCTCTACGACTATTGGGAGCGGTACAAAAAATTGTATTCAAGTTGTCCTTAACACAGTTTAACCGAACAATCACTTCTTCAATATTTCTACGAGGGTTTGCTCCCTAAGGAAATAAAGATGATTGATGCTGCTAGTGGAAGGGCGCTTGTCAATATGACTCCTCAAAGGGCAAGAGAACTAGTATCCACCATGACAGCCAATTCTCAACAATATCGACTGAATTCGAAACCCACAAGACGGGTTAATGGGGTAAATGTTTCATCCTTAGAAGATAAATTGGATAAGCTTACTATTATTGTTCAATCTTTGCTTACAGAAAAGAAAAATTTGACCTAACTGTGTGGAATTTTTACTACGTCAGAACATTCGACAGATTTGTGCCAATCCTTAACGACAATTCAACGGCACATGTTGATGCTGTCGAAGGTTTTTAAGGACCTCTGCAAAGACGCTATGATCCTTTCTCCAACACCTACAATCTCGGGTGGAAGGATCATCCCAACTTGAATTGCGGAGCTAATCCCTAACATAATCTATCATATACCAATCGAGACCTCTACAACCACCACAACAACAACCCAAGTCGAGCACATCTCTAGAAGCTGCTATGGAAAGACTTGCCACTGATGCTGTAAAATATCAACAGAGGGCAGACGTATCAATACAAGAGTTAACTAATCAAGTTAGTAAACTCTCGATTGAAGTTAATCATTTTGAGTCTCAAGATAAATTACCTTCCCAAACAGAGCTGAATCCTCAGTAGAATACAAGTACAATAACTCTTCGTAGAAGAAAGCTTCTGGAAATAGTTCCAGACAAAAGTCATGGGCAAGACAAGGAATGAGAAAAGCATATTTCTGATCTAACAGCCAGACTGGAATCAAAAATTTGGAGACCAGTTGTGATGCCACATCTTTTTCCAAGGAGGCTCGTAAAGAATAAGAAAGAGAATGAGGAAAAAGAAATCCTCGAAACATTTATAAAGGTGGAGGTAAATATCCCTTTACTCAATGCTATCAAACAAATCCCTCGTTATGCAAAATTCCTCAATGAATTATGTACTAGCAAGATGAGGTTAATAGGTAATGAAAGAGTAAATGTAGGGGAAAATGTCTCCGCAGTAGTACAAAAGAAAGTTCCGCCCAAATACAATGACCAATGTATGTTTGCTATTTCCTGTGAGATAAGTAATGTAGGCATTAAGAAAGCCATGTGTGATTTAGGGGCTTCCATTAATGTTATGCCTTATCCTATTTATAAGTTGATTAACGCGGGTCCTTTAAAAGAGACAAGAGTAATAATCCAGTTGGCGGACAGGTCAGCCGTCTATCTCAAAGGGTTGGTTGAAGACGTCCTTGTTAAAGTTAACGAATTAGATTTCCCTGCAGATTTCTACATTATTAATATGGAAGATGATAACTCAACTAATTCGTCTGACATTTTGCTTGGAAGACTGTTCCTAAGTACCGCAAGCGCAAAAATTGACGTTCGGAGCGGAACACTGACAATAGAGTTTGATGGCGAAATCATGAAATTCAATGTCTACGAAGCAATGGGTCATCCTAACTCACTATTAAATATTTCTAGTATCGGATATTATAGATTGTTTAATTCAATCTTATTCCGAATATCATGACTTTGATGAGTTCAAAACTGTCCTTTACAGAAGCATTGACATGGATGTTTTAAATCATCTCGAGGAGTTACCAATTATAGAAGATCCGTTGTAAAAAATTGTCAAACACTTGGAGACGCAACCATCGTTGACGAACTGAGGTAACCAATTTCAACTATTACCTTCCCAAACTAAAATATTGCCTTCGGTTTCGCAGCCACCAATCTTGGAGCTTAAAGTATTACCGGACCACCTTAAGTACATCTTTTTAGGAGAGAAAGACACCTTATCGGTGATAGTGTCAAACAAACTAACCAAAGACGAGGAGGAAAGTCTAGTTCAAGTTCTGAGAGATTATAAGGAAGCTATTGGTTGGACGATAGCCGACATAAAAGGGCTAAGTCCATCCACTTGTATGCATAAAATTTCCACCGAAGATAACACGAAACCAAAGAGAGATGCTCAAAGACGTTTTAATCCACCCATGATGGAGGTGGTAAAAAAGGAGATCCAGAAACTGTTAGATACTGGAATGATATACCTGATCTTCGATAGTGTCTGGGTTAGCCTGGTTCATGCTCTGCCCAAGAAAATTGGCGTGACAGTGGTGAAAAACTCGTCAGGAGAGCTGGTCTATACCCGAGTCCAGGATAGATGGAGGGTTTGTATTGATTACAGGAAGTTGAATGCAGCTACCCGGAAAGACCATTTTTGTAATAGCCCGATTTTAGGCTTAGTCGGAACAGTGGTTTCGGGACCACAAATCCGACGAAAAAAAAAATGTAATGGCTTGAATTTTCAGAGGTGTCGGAACGGTGATTCGAGATCACTAAATTCGACAAATGGGTAGAAAATATTATTAATTTAGTAAGTATAAGTTAAATATGAAGTTAGGAAAATTTTTGAAATAGTGAATAGTGCACTAGAAATAAATATTAAAATAATTAGAATCGAAATGAGGTATCAAGACCTCGGGGATTTTAAACTAAGCCATAAATATTTTTATAAATATTTATGGAGTGTTAAAAAGTTAGTATTAAAGTTTCGTTAAGAAATTTTAAAGTTCCGATAATTAATTGAACAAAAAGGACTAAATTGTAACAAATGCAAAATTTTGGGAAATGATTAAATAGCTTAAATGATAAAAGGAAGAGGGCTTAAAAGGCAAATAGACCCAAGGTCTATTTGGGCTGGACGGCAGAGGCATGAAATCAGCAAGAAAGTAAGGAGAATTAAGGGCAAAATTGGAAAATTGCAAATTTTGCTTAATAAAGTTAGGACCCAAGTGGAATTATCCAGATTTCTCTTCATTTTTCTGAATTCTCATCAGCTAAAACACCATGGAAGGGCTTCTTCAAGCTGGTTCTTCATATTTTTATTACAAGTAAGTTCAATTCTTGACTATTTCTTGAAATTTTTGTATTTTTATGACTTTTACAACTAGGCCCACTTGTTAAATCCATTAGTTTTTGATTTTATGAAAGAAGTTGAAAGTTGATATGAATATGTGCTGGAAGTATATGATGATTTAGCATGAAATTAGAGCTTTAAATTGTTCATATGCTGATTTTATTGAAAGAATTGAATAGAAAGTGAATGTTTGGGACCTAATAGTAAAAGAGTTTGAAGATAGAGTTATATGTGGAAATTCTGAATTTCAATAGTTGTGTAACAACTTATAATGTCTAGTAAAGTACTAATTGAGAAAATTAGATTAATTGAGGGGTTAATTGAGAAAGGACCGAATTGTATAAACTGTGAAATTTGGGGCAAAATGGAAATCAACATTTTGCACTAAAGCAGTTTTGGACAGCAGCAGTAGTGTAACTTTGAAAAATCACCAAAAATTGTAGAGATTGAATTAGAGGATGAATAAAATATGAAACTAAAGCTTATTGAGTCTAGTTTCTTATAAAAGAAATGATGTGAGCAATGGAATTGTAAATCATGAGATATAATAGATTTTGTGAGACAAGGTCAGAATGAATTCGGGTTCCCCTGTTCTGACTTTGGAAAATCATTAAAAATTGTACAAAAATGATTATGAGTTATAGTTTATATGGTTAGAATCCTTAATGAGTCTATTTTTATAAGAAACAAGCTAAAACATCATCCGAATTCTGTAAAATGAGATAATTAATTTTTAGTGAAGAGTGGTCGGAACTGTCAGACAGCGAAACAGGGGAAACTTTAAAGAATAAACTGTACTATTTGGCTGAACCAAAAATTATGAAAATTTTATGGTATGAAGATATGTGAGTCTAGTTTCAGGGAAAATTAACAGATCTTAATTTGGAGCTCTGTAGCTCCAGATAAAAATAATTTAGTGACTCTGACTCGGATAAACAGCTTTGAATATACATGTTAGTGAATATTGAAATTATGGTTAATGTTGTTTAAGTGTGTTATACACATTAAGGATGTGGAATGGAGAGGAGGAGGAGGAAAATTGGGAAATATATGAATGATTCGTGTATAAATGGTCATATGTTTGATTATAACTCATAAACGATGAAATATGAATGATGCTTATTTTTGTGCATTATTGGTCATGGTTTCAGCTCATGTGTGAAAATAAAGTTTCATAGTATGTGTGTATGGTATATTCAGTATATGATTTGGCATGAAATAATACCATGAATGGTTTATGAATTAACACATGTTGGTAAGCCTGATATATGAATAAATGATCAAATTGAGCGGAACGCCGGATTTGAGTACTTCTGATCAAGTGATAAAGTGATAAGTGGTAGCTTTAGCTACACTTATCTGATCAAGTGACAAGTGGAAAGTGATAAGTAATAGCTTCGGCTATACTTATCTGATCAAGTGATAAAGTGATAAGTGATAGCTTCGGCTATACTTATCTGATCAAGTGACAAGTGGAAAGTGATAAGTAATAGCTTCGGCTATACTTATCTGATCAAGTAATAAAGTGATAAGTGATAGCTTCGGCTATACTTATCTGATCAAGTGACAAGTGAAAAGTGATAAGTGATAGCTTCGGCTATACTTATCTGATCAAGAGACAAAGTGATAAGTGATAGCTTTAGCTACACTTATCTGATCAAGAGACAAAGTGATAAGTGGCTGCACTTATCTGATCAAGAAACAAAGTGATAAGTGGCTACACTTATCTGATCAAGAAACAAAGTGATAGGTGGCTACACTTATCTGATCAGGGACAAGTGATAAGTGATCATACGTAAGACCATAGTTATACTATGGCAAAGTGAAAGTGAAGTACTCAATTTTCCGTGACCGTTCCCTAATTTGATTAAGGATGGTAAGTGACAAATGGGCCCAAAAGAATTAAAGTAAATGGATAAGTGGTAGTGTATTTATATCAGGACGATGTTGTTATTCAAACTAAAGTGATATTTTCATTGCTAAATTGAGAATTTCATAAATGTGTTATTGAATGGTATAATCAATAAACATTGAGTTAAATGGTAAATACGTATTAGTTTTGAATTTGATGTCATTGAATTGTACGTGAATTAAATGGAAATTTCTAGTGATATGATTTAAATTATGAGCATGAGAAATTGCGAATTGAATGAAATGGAAATGAAGCATTAAATTGCATGAGTATGTATCGGGTCTCGCAGGCCCTAATTATTATGATTATAATATTTTGAGGATATATTGTGAAAAGTTATAGAAACATGTTAATTATTTTGAAAGTTTTAATTTTGATGAAATTTTATAACTCGGTTAAATACGTTTACAAGTGTATGTGTTTTGGTAATGCCTCGTACCCTATTCCGGTGTTGGATACGGGTAAGGGGTGTTACAATTTTCCACTTCCCTTCATCAATCAAATGCTCGAGCGATTAGCTAGTAAGACCTATTATTGTTGTCTCGATGGGTACTCGAGATTTTTCCAAATTCCGGTGGCTCCGGAGGATCAAGACAAAATAACTTTCACATGCCCCTTTAGAATGTTTGCGTATAGACGAATGTCGTTTGGACTCTGTAATGCTCCAGCCACTTTTCAGAGATGCATGGTGAGCATATTCTCCGATTATGTCGAGAAAATCATTGAAGTCTTTATGGATGCCTTCACGGTATACGGTAACTCTTTTAACAAATGTCACGATAATCTTGCTAAAATATTACAAAGATGCCTAGAATTTAATCTTGTTTTAAATTACAAAAAATGCCACTTCATGGTTGACAAAGGATTAATTTTAGGTCATTTAGTTTCCTCGGAAGGAATTGAGGTCAAAAAGGTAAAAACGGATATTATTAACTCGTTACCTTACCCCATATTTGTGAGGAAAGTTCGTTCGTTTCATGGCCATGTAGGATTTTATAGACGATTTATTAAAGACTTCTCAAAAATCGCGCAACTTCTTTGCAGTCTATTACAAAAGGATAAATTTGAATTTGACCAGACTTGTAAAGATACATTTGACGTGCTGAAGTAAAAATTAGTCTCCGCTCCCATAGTGCAACCACTAAATTGGAACTTGCCATTCGAAATCATGTGTGACGCAAGTGACCGAAGTGTGAGAGCTGTTCTTGGCCAAAGAATAGGGAAAGAGCCTCATGTTATCTACTATACTTCGAAGACTTTGGATGCTGCCCAAAGCAATTACACAACCACTGAGAAAGAATTATTAGCTGTTGTGTTTGCTTTAGACAAATTTAGATCTTACCTATTGGGAACTAAGATGATTATTTTTTCTAATAATGCAGTTTTGAAATATTTAATAAGGAAGAAAGAAGCAAAACCTCGACTGATTAGGTGGATTCTACTCCTACAAAAATTCGATTTTAAAATTTGGGATAAAAAGGGATGTGAAAACTTAGTAGCTGACCATCTGAGCCGATTATCGATCCCAGTAGATGACACACCATTGAAAGACAACTTCCTAGATGAAAACCTATTTTTAGCAAATGCGGTTCATCCTTGGTACGCAGACATAGTGAATTACCTAGTTACATGTATTGTTCCTTCAGAATTACCAAAGTCTAAAAAAGATAAGATAAAAAAGGATGCTCGATATTACATTTGGGATGATCCTTACCTTTGGAAGCATTGCTCCGATCAGGTAATTCGACGGTGTGTAGCAAAAATAGAGGTACAGTCTATCTTAACCTTTTGTCATTCCTATGCATGTGGAGGACACTTTGGACCTAAACGCACCGCACATAAAATTTTCGAATGTGAACTATTTTGGCCAAACATATTTCGTGATGCCTTTTTATTCTGCAAAACCTGTGAAAGGTGCCAAAAATTTGGCAACCTGAGTCGTCGAAATGAGATGCCCCTTACTCCTATTCATATTTGCAAAATTTTTGATGTATGGGGCATCGATTTTATGAGTCATTTCGTTTATTCTTTCGGTAATTTTTATATACTCTTAGCTATTGATTACATGTCTAAGTGGATAGAGGCGAAGGGTACTTGCAATGATAATGCTAAGACCGTAGTTGACTTTCTTAAAAGTTCTATATTTTCTAGGTATGACACTCCACGAGCACTAATCAGTGACAGAGGAACTCATTGTTGCAATAAACTTGTAAGTGCACTTATGGATAAATATAGAGTGATTCAACGAATTGCCACTGCTTACCATCCACAAACAAACAGGCAAGCTGAAGTGCCAAATCGAGAAATCAAGTTTATTTTGGAAAAGGCTGTTAAACCTAACAGAAAGGATTGGAGTATGAGACTAAATGACGCACTTTGGGCTTATCGGACAGCTTACAGGGGACCGATAGACATGTCACCTTACCGACTCATTTTTGGTAAACCGTGCCATCTCCCGGTCGAATTGGAGCATAAGACGTTTTGGGTAGTTAAGTAGTGTAATATGGAGATGGAGTCTGTAGGAAGGTGTCAGAAGTTGGACATCCAAGAGCTCGAGGAAATTAGAAATGATGCATATGAAAATGCTCTAGTTTATAAAGAAAAGATGAAGGAGTTTCATGATAAGTTAATCACTAGGAAGCAGTTTTCAATAGGACAAAAAGTTCTCCTATACGACTCCACCTTAAAAATTTTCACTGGTAAGCTTCGATCCAAATGGATAGGTCCATTTACTATTACTAATTTATTCTTGAATGGTGCAGTAGAAATTCAAAGCGAAGAAACCCAGAAGTGCTTCAAGGTGAATGGACAACGACTGAAACCCTTTTATGAGAATTTTCAAACACACACAATTGAGGAGATTGATCTCGAGGAGCCCAGAACTTGAATAATAGGTCGTCGAGCTAACGACATTAAACATAGCGCTGTTCAGAGGCGACCCAAAATTTTCCTTTATGCAAATAAAATTCTTGGAAGGTAAAAAGGAAAGTGAAAATGCATGTCTAGGATCGGTTCTGTCTAAGGAAAGACTTTGTACTTAAGAATGTCCATTGTGACTCACCTCTCTTTCCTGGGAATTGCCCTAGTGCATTTATGATGACTATTTTACTAAATCTCATAATCTTGGTTTTTAATAATTTATTTCTTGAATATTTAAACATAACATTAGCTAAGCTATAAATTTGAGAAATAAAAAAAAAAAATATTTTATTTTATTTTTATTTTTTCTTCCTTCTATTTTATTTTCTTTTGTAGGTAAACCTTCCAAGACAAAATTTAAGCCCCCACTTCTGTCAAAACTCAATTGACCCGAATCGAGAGGACTCGACTCTTTATGCACCTTAGTGACAGACGTTCTCACACACCTACAAGGCAACCCTCAATGACATTGAAATACATGGGGAATTTCTTTTTCTTTTCCCTACTTACCTTTACTTTTTATACTTTAATTGAATTTAATTACATTGGGACAATGTAAAATAAGTAAGGGGAAGGGAACATATATTTCTATTTTGCTTATCTGTTGTCGTTGTTTTTGCATGTTTTTTGTTAAAGGTAAAATTTTTCTTTTGATAAATTGGGATGATACACTTATGGTTTGACCTATTTAGCTATTTAGTTCTTTACACATAAAGCCTAGACTTACTGGGTAAGAAATTTTTTCAGGAATTATGAGTTTGCTTGATTGCTACCTTATGTCACATGTCAATTTTCTGCCTTCTCATGAAAAAAAAGAAAAAAAGAGAGAATAAATAATAATACTCCTCTGATACGAATGTTAAGAGTAACAAGAACATGATGCTTGGATTGTCATCATGTCTCGCGTAAAAAAATTCGAAAATGTCCTAAGTACACAAAAAAATAAAAATAAAATGAGGGGTAGGTCTATCAAGTTCTAATAAATTCTGAAATATATTTTCTTATTTCTTAGGCTAGGTTCTTTGAGATATTAATATGTAATGACTAAATTGTTGAATTGTGCAAACCATGGGGGTCAAGTCCTATTATGGAGGAAATTTGTATTCCTTTTGCAGATACATACAAAATGCTAGAGGACTAGCATGAGCTAAGTAGGGGGATTTGATTAAATGCTGAAGTTACCTATTTTATGTAATTAAATTGGTCAATTTGTGAGAATGCACCACTGATTTTTCCATGTTTATATTGAATTTTATACAGGGGTGCAATTTGGGGCTAAATAGAAGAAAAAGGAAGCGATTGGATTAGATTGAAGGAAGGAGCAAAGAAGGAGGGCCAAAATGGAATTTTGAAAAGTTTTCATTGGCTAAAATTTTCTGATTGACTTAGTAAAAGATTATGTAGGGATTTATTTTGATCACAGGAATATTTTTCCTTGATTTTATGCACTTTCTATGTGTAGTGCCTTTTAATTAGGAAAGTTGGCTCAAAGCCACTAGTATAAATAGGTGCTATTATGTTCATTTGAGAATCAAGTTTTTTTTTCATGATCAAGCTTTCATCTTTTAAATACAATATTTCTTTCCTTCTTGCAAATTTATTTGCTGTCATTAGTTCTTAATATTTTTCCATTTATTAATTTCCAGCTTTGGAAATATAACACTAGCAGCCAAACCTTGCGTCACCCACACCCACCCACCTAAATTTCTTTTTCATTTATCCAACCTCTCCAGATATGCCCAACTCCAACATGCCCCAAACTTTAGTCAACTAAACCCATTTCAGCTTTAGGTTGGTGTTAACCCTATCAAAGACCCAGTTACGAACCCGAACAATTTAACTCCTAATTTTTAGTATTTATTATTTCTCTGGATTAAGAGTATGATTTTGTCAACTCACAAAGTCGAATCAACACTAAGTCAAAAAGGACGTCGTTTGAGTTAGTGTGGTTCGACGTACAGTTGGAATTCCGAAAGGATCGATTGTCTAATCGGTTTTCCATGAACACATTGGCGTGCTAAGCATTTGGTCTTGGGTACTAATTTTTAATTAATTTTAATCCAGTTGATATTAGTTAAAAAAATAAACTTTTATAGGTAGGTTTTTAATAATATTTCTTAATATTTAAATATAATGAAATAAATTAAATATGATTTTTAGATTTATTTTTAGAATTAAAAAATAAATCTATTGTTAAATAATTATTTTATTATTAAATATAAAATGTTAAATTATTTAAATATGTTATGAATATCTTATTAACTGGATGTCCATCATGATCAAGATAAGGTTTTAATGTACTTTAAATTCTAATAGTTATTAGAATTAGATCTCTACTTCTTTTATACTTCTTATGCCTATAAATAGAGACTCTGATGAAGCATTGTAATCATCATTTTGATCAATAAAGTACATCCTATATTGCTTTCATATTTTCTTTGTTCTTTATTCTCTCCATCTCTCTTTATTTTATAACACGTTATCAGCACGATTCTTTTTTATTTTATAATACGGTCACTCCAAATCTGTTGCTCAAGTTGTTGTTGATTGCCTTCTAAAGCTATTGCAATTGCAGTCTTCAATTAAGGCCTATGCACTATGGGTAATCATTAGAGCCTTTAACCACTCAAATCTTTAGGTATATTTTACTATGATTTATTTATTATATCATGTTTATTATAATTGGAGATTAATCATGACAACATGAATAGATGGATTTTGATTTGAAATCCATGCATGTTTGCTATGGTGATTATGAAATAAAGAATCAATGGAGACGTTTAAAAGTCTGTCCTACTAGATTTGTTTCATTCCCCAAAGTGAACGCAAACATAAAAAATATATAATCATGAACCAATAAAAGCGAGAACATAGTAATAAATAAGAGAACAATGAGAGTTCTCAAGATAACTCTTTAAAGGGTAAAGATAACTTATGTTATCAATGTGATATAAAAGATTATTGACCACATATGTGGTATATGACTAAATATTTTGTTTCTGTTAATATTCTTTGAAGAAGGATATGTGATATGAGAATGTAGTAATGAATTTTATCATTACAGATAGAAAATATTTATCTTATTTGGCACTGAAACAAACAAATATTATTACAATATTTGATAGTATAAAATTAGTTGAAAGCTCTAGAAGAGCTAATATATTAATATCTTGTGATGGTTATAAATTCATTGATTTTAAAGGATATTTATAATGGATCTTATATTAAGATTGTGAATGAGGAAAATATTATATTTCATATGAATCACTATTGCTATAAATATCTATTTTGAAAGGATGAAAAAGAGAGGATTGGGTTATTAATTTATATTTATTTTATAATCTTTGTAATCTTCTTTTGTCATCATCCCCATGAAGGGGTTAAAAGCAAAATATTTGATTGTGAAAGATCTATATAAGCAATAAAATATGATAATTCTATCTAAAGCTCGTTATAGTTGGATAAACCTAAAGGTGCAAAAAAAAAGAATATTTGAAGATTTTGGCATATTCCTTGAAACAAATATTGCATATAATTATTTGGAAATTATATTTATTTTATTGACTTAGTGACATTATAATATTCACATTGATTTAGACATTTCTAGTAGTAAATGTCATAATATCACTTATATGTGGATACAAAGTAAAATGAATGATAATGAAATTATTAATTTGTTACAATTTAGTACAATTGAAACACATGTTAAAGTAAACCAAAAGTTTACTGATACAAATACATTTACTACTTGGAGTGACCAGATAGACGATCATGGATCATATATGATGCGAAAATTAATTAAGAATTCATATGAACATTCATTAAAGAACCAGAAGATTTTTTAATTTAAAAGAATTCTCATATGTTGCTTGTTCTCAAAGAAAACTGATTGTTAGAAACTTACTAGCTAAAGTTGATATTTAATGTCTTATATTTCTGAAATGAATATGGGTGCATTCATCCACCATATGGATAGTTTTGATATTATATGATTTTGATAGATGCATCTACAAAATAATCACATATATGTTGCAACCTGTCGTTTGCAAGATTGTTTGTTTAAATAATTAATTTCTATCATGCAATTAAGACAATTCATCTTGGTAATACTGATGAGTTTATATCTCAATCTTTTATTGATTGAGTCTGAAAAACTTTTGTAAAATTTTGCGCATGATGGTTTAGAAAAATTATTGATTGAACACCTCTGATTAATGTCTAAACCATGACTTATGAGAACTAAACTTCCTATTTCAACATGAGATTATGTTGATTTACGTGTTGTACGCATCAAGCCAATAGGTTATAAATACTCCCCATTACAATTGGTTTTTGATTAAGAGCTAAATATTTCTCATCTTTGAATTTTTGTATGTGCGTATATGTTCCAATTGCTCCATCACAATGCACAAAGATGAGTGAATCCTCAAAGAAAGTTGGGAATATATTAATTACAAGTTTCTTTATATTATTAGATGTTTTGAATGTATTCAAGATTCAATTATGACATGATTTGTGATAACATTGATTTGATAGTTTTCCCGACATTAAGGGGTGAGAAATAATTAAAATAGATGATGTATTAAAAGAATTAGATAAATAACATGCAAATCAGTTTACAATAGATTATAAATAAATAAAAAACTTGAAACAAATGATAATAAAAGAGTATATAAAAAATAAAAAAATGGATCAAGGATGATACTAGAATCGGATCAGAATTGAAGCTATAAATAAGTAAAAGTCATTAAGGGTCGAGGTAGAACGCACTTTAACAGTGAGGGACTAATTGAGAAAATATTCCCAGCACTCATGTGCTGTGTTTCAATGCGGACTAAAATGAAACGCTTGAAAAATATGCGACCAAATTAAAAAAAAATCAAAATGGGACCATATTGCATTAAGACGCCAAAGAGGAGGGACCTCGCGTGAAAATATACCCTTTATTGCAGAAACGCGCGGATCCTGAGGGTAGAAGGGTCAGTTTGCGGGTCAGGGCCAAAACGACATAGTTTTGGCACCTGATCCCTAGTTGCAAAACGGCGTCGTTTTACTTAGTGCATTTAAACAAAAAAAATTTCATTCCAGCCTCTGTTTGTTTTTTTTTTAAGTTTCAAAATCTCTCCCCTTATTTTTAAACACCCGATCCTTGGGTTTCCTAGCCCCTGGCGCGCCACCGCCGCGGCCACAAAGACCGGTGGCTGGCGATGGAGGAGAGACCCTCTGCCGGCACGGTCACGGCCAACTCCGGTGAGTTTCCCTTCCCATTATTTTTTGCTTTTTGATTTTTTATTATAGTTATTCAAAATAGATTTGCAAAAGAAGGAAAAAAATAAAATAAGATAAAACAAATAAATAACTAAAAGAAAAAAAAACAAGAAAACAAAGAGGCCGAATAAAAAAAATGCTTCTTCTGCTGTCTGTTTCTATTAACTACCATTATTACCCGCGTGCTTCTTTGTTTGTTGTTGCATTCAATTCTTTGCAGATGTCAGACGAGCGTGGTGATGTGCGGTAGTGGTGGCGTGCGTGGGAGGAGCGGCGGCGCAAAGAGGTTTGGGGACTAGGGTTTGTTGTGCCTTTCTGCCGAAAATGTTAATGTTGTGGGCTTAGGTTGGGGTTAGTTTTGGGCTATTAGGTTTTAATTTGTATTTGGGTTTGGGTCACATGGGCCTGCTGTAATGTGGACTTTTTATTCATTTTTGGTTTATTTTGTTTATTTTTATCTGTCTTGGGCCGGGGCCAAAATTTGGGCCTTACAGTATAATTTCCTTAATTATAGTTAGTAGGCTTTTTATTGGTCAATTTTGGATTTTGCTAATAGAAAACTAAAATATTCATTAAAAAAATGGTTGGTTTGCATTTAATTACATATTTCTTAAGTTAGGCATTTAAAATATTGACTTTGATTGGCATTTTATGTAGATATTTTATAATTTTCTAAAGTCAATTTTTAAAAATTGGCTTACTTCACATTTATGATGTTATTTTATTCAAATAATTTTAATGAATTTGTGATGCGTAATTTTCATATAAAATTTAATTGTAATTTAATTTTTACAATTTAATTGCAAGCTCTGTATGTTAGAGATTTTAGCTCCAAATGGTGGCAGATATTGGATTGAAATAAGATGTGAGAGATTTGGAAGAATTGTGGATATATTCATAGCAGAAAAGATCGAAGGTGATACGATTTATTCATTATATAGATAAAAGGTTGGCAAGAGCAAACCACAAACATCAACACCAAATGAAGGAAGACAAACACGAGTACAACATATATCTCAGACCATTTGACACGGCTAACTAATTGTAGTAATATGAACTTATGCAGTTGGATACGAAGCTTTCATGGCGATACCACATAAGCCACCTTGCCTTTCCACATTCCTTTGAATCTTCATATACCCATTTTCACCCCATCTTTGTCCCCATGAATTCTTAATCAGCCAATAGTTTAAACCTTCTTCACTTGTCCCATATCCAACAATGGTGACTGCATGGTTGAGAGAATTTCCACAATCTCCTGTAAACACTCCACCACTGTACAAATGAAAGTCTCGTTCATAGCCGTCAAGTGCAACCGAGACCGGTTGATTCACGACGGCCTTAAGCAATGCTTCTTCGTCGTTTTTAGGCACCATTGATAGCCACTGATGGTGGCAACTTCGTTTATCTGTGTGTCGCAAGTTTCTTGCATTTCTTTATATGGGTAGCTTTCTTCAGAGGTTATTCCTTGGTTTTGGCTAATGTAATCGAAAGCATTCATCATCCATCCTCCTTTGCAACCTTGGTTTCCTCCATTTCTGCTGCAATCCAACAGTTGTTGCTCAGATAATGGGATTAATTTACTAGTGTTGATTTTGATTAACCCTTCAACGGTTGCCACTGCTGAAAATGCCCAACAACATCCTGCAAAGTAAACTAACAAATAACCCTTTTCAAGTATTAGTGAATAAATAAATGCTTGGGGGGAGCAATATATATAATTATTTTAAAATTTTAATTAATTTTAGTGTTACGTATCAACTGGAAACTAACTCAGTTGTGAAATTATTAAAATACGCTCATAACACCAATTTAATTATATGTATTATCGAGACTTGCCACATTGACCCTGATTCTTAATATGAGTAACGGCATTTTGGTCCCTCCAATCGAAGTTTGTCGGAGCGTTTGAGTAGTTTTCATACATAAAGATGTTGATTCGAACAATGTGGAATTGTTCGGCATCTTGTATCCAGTGTGAGTTGCAATGAATTCATTCTGTGTCATGTCTGCAAATTCATTGGGGCCTAACTTAAAACTCCTATTTCCGCCATTGTTTAAGCTCTCAATATATTCCAAGTTGTCTTTGAATATATTAAGACGCTTCTCCTTCTCCAATTGGCTCTCATATTTTCGACTGAAATCAACCATCCATTGCTCATGTTTGTCAACAATGGTGCTTTCAAGAATTGTTCGACACATGGCAAGAGATTCCAATGTCCCAAGAATTAAAAACAAAAACACATGGATTAAACTCATCATTTTTTTTTTTTTGCAATACAAGCAGAGATACTTCACTAATTTAAGGGCTTTTTTCTTTGCTAATTGCTAAGTTGTGAGGAACTAGCACTCAATGAACGTATATATATACTGCAAAAAAATTATTGAAATAAATATTTTTTAATTAAGTCATCTTACGAAAATTCAACTAAAATGCCAATCAAGTCTTTTTTTTTAAAAAAAAAAAGAAGAAAAGTATTTTTTTTCTTAGCAAAATCCAAATTTGACAAATAAAAACTCTGTTCACAATATAATATGAAAGAGAAAATTGTAATCTTTCTAATTGATGAACCCTACTCACAATATTTTCTATTTTTCTTTCTCTTGAATTGAAAATCGATTTTAGGAAAACACCCAAAGTTCACATTATGTTAATTACTACTACATATTTTCACTTTTTGACCTTCTAATCTCTATTATTTTGTTAGAATTGTAACTTTGTGAAATTATATACACCTTAATTATTTTAATAAGATTATGTTTTGTAATATAATTAGGGGAACGTAAGATTATGAGTGTAATATTAAATTCTCTTGTTTGGTTCATCTAGATAGAATATAAGATTCAAATGATTGATTTACAGAATATATATAAGATTATCTAGAAACACATTTTATTAAATTTTTTATTTCAATTTATATACTAATAAATATATTATATTTAAATAAATTTATAAATCATAATTATAATAATTAATGAACGTATATATATACTACAAAAAAAACTATTGAAATAATTTTTTTAATTAAGTCATCTTATCAGAATTCAACTAAAACGCCAATCAAGTCATTTTTGTTTTTCAGAAAAAAGAAAAGTATTTGCAAGTCATCTTATCAGAATTCAACTAAAATGCCAATCAAGTCATATTTTATTCAACCTCTAACTTAATTTCCACTATTTTTGATGATTTTTAAAAATTAGGCTACTGCTGCTGCCCAAAACTATTTAGTGCAGTATGTTGATTTGCAAGTTTATAACACCCTTATTTCTTTTCTCTATAATTTTTCGTATCATTTTCTCTTATTTCTCTTATTTCTAGACAACAAGCAATTTTGACTTTTCGCCGAAGCCTATTTTTTGCATTTTGGGTATACACCTGGTATCGATTCATTGTGCAAAGTAACTCGAGCCTTCAGAAACCTATATTTGACCAATATATCCCTTAATTAATCACTTGATTCATCAATCAACCAAATATCGTCAACATAAAACTCGAGAAACTAAACTAACGATGATTCAAAAACTTACCGCGACTAATCCGATAACCAGTCGCCTCCACACACTGGAATATCCGCTTAAAACCTTTGAACAACACCTAAACGGGAGTAAAACGAACACTTTGTTAATTACCTAATCGAAATACGATAACTAAGGGGAAAATTCCACTTACTGAAACAGATGAAGTCTAAAGTTGCACCCAAAGAGATGACTCGTAAAAAAAATATAGAAACGAAAAGAGAGGGGAAAGAGAAGAAACAAGATTCGGCCAAAGGGGAGCAAAAACCAAAAGTGAACAAGAAGGGAGAAAACACGGCAGAGAAACAAAAGTCTAACGTCAGAAAATTTGTTGGGAAAAGAAAAAATAGAAAATAGAAAACTGATAAAGAGAAAATCTTATTTTAATAACTTCTCCCTAATTATCTCCTAAAAACACTCCCTATTAACCCACTAAAACACAACTACTTAGCAGTCCAATTTAATTTGAACTCCACCACGCCACACACCTCAAACACTACCACTCCGCTTAACCACCAGACCAGTAGCCCCATTCTGATAAATTTTTATCAGCAATCAAATAAAAGCCTACTGAATAATACCAAAATTTGCCCAAGCGAAGGCTTGAACTTGGGACCTCCCAAACAGTTCTAGAACTCATAACCACTAAAGCTGACAGATATTTGTGTCATATTTTCACAATAACAAAATTAAAAATTTTGGGGTATTACACTCCTTTACTATCTCCCAACTTTTTCTAGAAAGCACAGGATAAAACAGTCCGATCTAGGTGCTTTCGATTAATCACAATTCCATACTGCCTCTTTAATCTCATCTATAAAAAAATGGTGGCTCCAGTTTCAAAGCCTTCTCCTAATTTAGCTTTCTAAAATTCAGTTCCAAGTTCATTCTCCACTTCCTCACTAGGCAATTAAAATAATTTTTGAAAAAATTGTACTGTCTCTCTTTCATCTCCTTAGGTTCACTGCACCAATGACTCCCTATTTTCAATCTATCTACCATATTCCTTTTAGCTTTGATCTTCACTGCTCTATGGAAAAAGTTGAATTAGTATCCCCTTTTTTTAACCATGTAATCCTTGATTTTTGATGCCAAACTGATTCTTTAAATTTAATTGCTTCTCAAAGTTCAGTATTTAACTTTTTTAATTCCTCCATCTCTAACTTAGTCAGTTCTCTATGTTCACTAGCTTCATCGATCTCCTTAATCCTATCTTCACTTTCTGTAATTCATTTTTCCAATGCATTGTAGCATCCAAAGGAGAAGGGAAGAGCGGTAGTGGTGAATATTAAATAAAAAATAGAGCATTATTGGCTAAATGGAGCTGGAGATTTGCGATCGAGAAAAATGTGTTATGGCAAAAAGTTATCCTAGCGAAGTATGGTTTGAGCTTGCAACAGTGGTGATTTAGGACGACTTGTACAAAAGATATGTCGATTGTTTGGAGAGGTATTATGAAGCTTTTTGTTGGTGGGTTAGGAATAGAAGGATGACGATGTTTTGGGTAGACATATGGTGTAGTAATTGTCCACTAAAATTGGAATTTCTAAGGCTGTTTCACTTAGCAAGATAAAAAGGAGGTACAGTAGCAGATTACTCAAGAAATAATGGATTTAACAGAGTAAAGTGGAGCGAACTCTTTACTAGATCCTTATTGGAAAGAGAGGAAGAGATGCTTCGTAGATTGGAGGATAAAGTGAGTAGCACGGAGTTAGTTCCTGGGTGGACGATCGGCTTTGTTGGGTACACGATAGTAATGGGGAATTTATCATAAGGAAGTGTGCTACATTATTGATAATAGATGGAGGGGATGATATAAATTTTTCTTTTGAAAAAATATGGAAATTAAAGGTACCACCGAAAGTGGGAAGCTTTCTTTGGATGCTCGCTATTGATAGAATTCCTACAAAGGAATTTCTTGTCAAAAGAGGGGTGAAACTTCAAAACATCTCGGTCGGTTGCCCATGATTTGAAACGGTTCCGGATCATTTGTTCTTCAAATGCAAATTTATTGAAGGATTTTGATATAAAATTTTCAATTGGTGGAAGGTTGAATGGGAATCGATAGAAGGATTTGATGAATTATACTCATTGTGTTATAATATGAAATTGGCTAGAATCTAGAAAAGCTTATGGTTGATATCAATTTCGATAGCCTGTTGGACAGTATGGTTGGCAAGAAATGGACTTGTCTTTGAAAGAAAAATGATGACCATGGAAACTTTGATTTTTCAATCAAAGATGAGGGCATTATTGTGGATAAGGTCTATCTATGATGATTTATTGATGTAGGAGAGCTCTTGGTGGATTTGTTCGAACAAGTGCAAGATAGACACAATTAAATCCAGATCATCCTCATCAATAAGGTGCCCTCTTCCGCAAGGATGTTTAAAGTTCAATGTATGTGGGATAGCAAATGAGGATAGTGCAGGTTGTGGAGGTGTTTTGAGAGATATGGACGGTGTTGCAAGAGCTCTATTTTCAGGTCCTATTGTAGCAAATGATGCTGATTCGACAGAGGCAGGAGCGGTGCTTTTAGCATTGGAAGTATTTATATCTCTGGAATGGAAGATAAATGACTCACTGTTTGTAGAAATTGGTTCTAAAGTGGTGTTCAACTGGTGTGCAAACAAGTCGATGAGACCATTGTCACCACAATTAACATTTGCAGATATTGAGAGGAAAATTGAGAAGGTAGGTAGTTTTGTATTTTTTATGGCAGAAAAAAAAGGAAATGAAATGGCTTCAAACTTGGCGATAGCAGGTATAAATCGTGGAGACATGTTTAAAGCTAGGTGGTGAGCATTAGAATTGATGTCAAACGTCAATTTTCAATTGTTGAAAACGTTACATTATGGGACGCTGTAAATTTGAACTTTAAAATGTTGTTCTTGTTGTATTTACAACCGGTCAATTCGAGTGAAGAAAAACAAATATTTAGTAGGCTTTTAGTCAATTTGGATTTTGCTAATAGAAAACTAAAATATTCATTAAAAAAATGGTTGGTTGGAATTTAATTTAGATATTTCTTAAGTTAGGCAATTAAAATATTGACTTGATTGGCATTTTATGTAGATATTTCATAAGTTTCTAAAGTCAATTTTTAAAAATTCGCTTACTTCGCATTTTATGATGATATTTTATTCAAATATTTTTAATGAATATGAAATGTGAGTTTTGCTATTAAATTTTGGATTGTGTTAATACGAAAATTAAAAAAAAATACGAAAATTAAAAATGATGAAATTAAAGAGTTTTAATAGCGATTTCTCTCTATGTTGAGATTCTTGCTCCACATGTTGGCAAATATTGGATTGAAATAATAAGTGAGAGATTTGGCCGACTTGTGGATATATTCATAGTAAAAAAACTGAAGATGATACGATTTTTGTAAATGAATGAGAGTTTCATACAAAAACAAGTTAATAATTGAGTGATTAATTATGTAATTTATCTTAATTATTGTTGACAAACATGAGGAACGAATTATTTTTATTTAAGAAATTATACTCATCAAATTCAAATCACCATTTTGTTTAAAATTTTAAAATATTTTTTTAATAAAAGAAAAACAATTGCCAAATAGTTGTTTCTATATACATAACTATCAAACTTTTTGGAAGCTTTTTTTTTTAATAAATAATCATTTATTCATTATATAGATAAAAGGTTGGCAAGAGTGCAAGACTCATAGTTCCAAACAAACCACAAACATCAACACCAAATGAAAGGAAGAAAAACACGAGTACAACATATATCTTAGACCATTTGACACGGCTAACTAATTGTAGTAATATGAACTTATGCTATTGGATACGAAGCTTTCATGGCGATACCACATAAGCCACCTTTCCTTTCCACATTCCTTTGAATCTTCATATACCCATTTTCACCCCAACTTTGTCCCCATGAATTCTTAATCAGCCAATAGTTTAAACCTTCTTCACTTGTCCCATATCCAACAATGGTGACTGCATGGGTGAGAGAATTTCCACAATCTCCTTTAAACACTCCACCATTGTAAAACCGAAAGTCTCGTCCATGGCCTTCAAGTGCAACTGAGACCGGTTGATTCGTGACGGCTTTAAGCAATGCTTCTTCGTCGTTTTTAGGCACCATTTGATAGCCACTGATGGTGGCAACTTCGTTTATCTGTGTGTCGCAAGTTTCTTGCATTTCTTTATATGGGTAGCTTTCTTCAGAGGTTATTCCTTGGTTTTGGCTAATGTAATCGAAAGCATTCATCATCCATCCTCCTTCGCAACCTTGGTTTCCTCCATTTCTGCTGCAATCCAACAGTTGTTGCTCAGATAATGGGATTAATTTACCAGTTTTGATTTTGATTAACCCTTCAACGGCTGCCACTGCTGAAAATGCCCAACAACATCCTGCAAAGTAAACCAACAAATAACCCTTTTCAAGTATTAGTGAATAAATAAATGCTTGGGGGAGCAGTATATATAATTATTTTAAATTTTTAATTAATTTTAGTGTTACGTATCAACTGAAAACTAACTCGGTTGTGAAATTATTAAAATACTCTCGTAACACCAATTTAATCTAGAGTTTTATGGGTTTATATATATTATGGAGACTTACCACATTGGCCCTGATTCTTAATATGAGTAACGGCATTTTGGTCCCTCCAATCGAAGCTTTTCGGAGCGTTTGAGTAGTTTTCATACATAAACGGTGTTGATTCCAACAATGTGGGATTGTTCTGCATCTTGTATCCAGTGTGAGTTGCAATGAATTCATCCTGTGTCATGTCTGCAAATTCATTGAGGCCTAACTTAAAACTCCTATTTCCGCCATTGTTGAAGCTCTCAATATATTCCAAGTTGTCTTTGAATATATTAAGACGCTTCTCCTTCTCTAATTTGCTCTCATATTTTCGACTGAAATCAACCATCCATTGCTCATGTTTGTCAACAATGGTGCTTTCAAGAATTGTTCGACACATGGCAAGAGATACCAATGTCCCAAGAATTAAAAACAAAAACACATGGATTAAACTCATCATTTGTTTTTTTTTTTTTTGCAATACAAGCAGAGATACTTCACTAATTTAAGGGCTTTTTTCTTTGCTAATTGCTAAGTTGTGAAGAACTAGCACTCAATGAACGTATATATATACTACAAAAAAATTATTGAAATAAATATTTTTTTAATTAAGTCATCGTATGAAAATTCAACTAAAATGCCAGTCAAGTCTATTTTTTTTTAAAAAAAAGAAGAAAAGTATTTTTTTTCTTAGCAAAATCCAAATTTGACCAATAAAAACTCTGCTCACAATATAATATGAAAGAGAAAATTGTAATCTTTCTAATTGATGAACCCTACTCACAATATTTTCTATTTTTCTTTCTCTTGAATTGAAAATCTATTTTAGGAAAACACCCAAAGTTCACATTATGTTAATTACTACTACATATTTTCATTTTTTGACCTTCTAATCTCTATTATTTTGTTAGAATTATAACTTTGTGAAATTATATACACCTTAATTATTTTAATAAGATTATGTTTTGTAATATAATTAGGCGAACGTAAGATGATATAAGATTATTTAAAAACACAGTTTTGATCACGTGGCAATCTTCCTCTTCCCATATAACAGCAGGGGGAAAGGGACATACACGTTTGAGTCATCAATTAAAAAATCAGAAAAGATTCCTTTCTTTCTCTCTCTCGTTCTACTTTGTTTTCTTCTTTATTTTTTTGGCTATTCTTCATATATTTCAATTTATCCCATACCAGATGGATGGGATTAGCATGCATAAGCATAGATTGATTATAGTAAAAAAACCCAAATATCGCCACCAAATCATAAATACAATCAAACAAGGAAAAACGTTGTTTTCCAATTATATATTCACTTCTATTTTGGTATTTGAATTACCAAAAACACTCTGCCAAATAAAAAAAAAAACTTAAAACCTAGTAATGAAATTTAGAAAACAAAATAAAACAACTAAAAAAATACTGTGATAGATGATGGGAGATTAATAGAAGAGAGATTTGCATGTATGGATCTATAGGTTTTGGTGGGCTTTTAGGACAAACTGACCAAAAAAATTGAAAGAGAAGGTGGTGATTAAGCTTTGGAGAGGAAGATACTTGAGAGAAAGAGATGACCAAAGAAAAAAAGAAGAAGAGAGAACTAGATAGAACTCCAGAGAAGAGAAAGAGATAAAGTTTATCGATGATGGGTAAAGGCTTCGGATTAAAGAAGCAAGGTTGAGGATGGGAGGAAGCAGAGATATCTAGAAAGCTCGGTTTGATGCTAAAAAATGAAACCAATGGTCGTTTTTTTCCTTAATTTTGTTGTTTTCAAGTGTCAAAAAATCTGGGGCTAGTCTAGAAAGTTCTTATTCTTTGTAGCTTTGGGAGGCAATCTAGTCTTGGGCTGGGTTAGAGTTATTGCTTTATTTATGTTTTGTGTGTTTTTCGGAGTACTTTGGGCAGCCCAAGGGTTTGGTCTTGGGTACTAATTTTTAATTAATTTTAATCCAGTTGATATTATTTTAAAAAAATAAACTTTTATAGGTAGGTTTTTAATAATATTTCTTAATATTTAAATATAATAAAATAAATTTAAATATATTTTTAGATTTATTTTTAAAAATAAAAAATTAAATTTATTGTTAAATAATTTTTTTATTATTAAATATAAAATGTTAAATTATTTAAATCGGTTTTGAATATCTTATTAATTGGATGTCTGTCATGATCAATATAAGGTTTTAATGTTCTTTAAATTTTAATAGTTATTAGAATTAGATCTCTACTTCTTTTATACTTCTTATGCCTATAAATAGAGACTCTGATGAAGCATTGTAATCATCCTTTTGATCAATAAATTACTTCCTATATTGCTTTCATATTTTCTTTGTTCTTTATTCTCTCCATCTCTCTTTATTTTATAACACGTTATTAGCACGGTTCTTTTTTATTGTATAATACGGTCACTCCAAATCTGTTGCTCAAGTTGTTGTTGATTGCCTTCTAAAGCTATTGCAATTGCAGTCTTCACTTAAGGCCTGTGCACTATGGGTAATCATTAGAGCCTTTAACCACTCAAATCTTCAGGTATATTTTACTATGAATTATTTATTATATCATGTTTATTATAATTGGAGATTAATCATGATAACATGAATAGATGGATTTTGATTTGAAATCCATGCATGTTTGCGATGGTGATTATGAAATAAAGAATCAATGGAGACGTTTAAAAGTCTGTCCTACTAGATTTGTTTCATTCCCCAAAGTGAATGCAAACATAAAAAATATATAATCATGAACCACTAAAAGCGAGAACATAGTAATAAATAAGAGAACAAAGTTCTCAATATAACTTTTCAAAAGGTAAAGATAACTTATGTTATTAATGTGATATCAAAGATTATTGACCACATATGTGGCATATGCCTATATATTTTGTTTCTGTTAATATTCTTTGAAGAATGATATGAGAATGTAGTAATGAATTCTATCATTACAGATAGAAAATATTTATCTTATTTGGTACTGAAACAAACAAATATTATTCTAATATTTGATAGTATAAAATTAGTTGAAAGCTCTAGAAGAGCTAATATATTAATATCTTGTGATGGTTAATTCATTGATTTTAAAGGATATTTATAATGGATCTTATATTGAGATTGTGAATGAGGAAAATATTATATTTCATATGAATCACTATTGCTATAAATATCTATTTTGAAAGGATGAAAAATAGAGGATTGAGTTATTAATTTATATTTATTTTATAATCTTTGTAATCTTCTTTTGTTATCATCCCGAGGAAGGGGTTAAAAGCAAAATATTTGACTATGAAAGATCTATATGAGCAATAAAATATGATAATTCTATCTAAAGCTCGTTATGGTTGGGTGCACCTGAAGTTGCAAAAAAAAAAAGATATTTGAAGATTTTGGCATATTCCTTGAAACGAATATTGCATATAATTATTTGGAAATTATATTTATTTTGTTGACTTAGTGACATTATAATATTCACATTGATTTAGACATTTCTAGTAGTAAATGTCATAATATCACTTATATGTGGATACAAAGTAAAATGAATGATAATGAAATTATTAATTTGTTACAATTTAGTACAATTGAAACACATGTTAAAGTAAACCAGAAGTTTACTGATACAAATACATTTACTACTTGGAGTGACCAGATAGACCATCATGGATTTTGAACATTTATTAAAGAACCAGAAGATTCTTTAATTTAAAAGAACTCTCATATGTTGATTATTCTCAAAGAAAATTGATTGTTAGAAACTTACTAGCTAAAGTTGATTTTTAATGTCTTGTATTTTTTAAATGAATATTGGCACATTCATCCACCATGTGGATGGTTTTGATATTATATGATTTTGATAGATGCATCTACAAAATAATCACATATGTGTTGCAACCTGTCATTTGCAAGATTATTTGTTTAAATAATTAATTTCTATTATGCAATTAAGACAATTCATCTTGCTAATACTGATGAGTTTATATCTCAATCTTTTATTGATCGAGTCTGAAAAACATTTGTAAAATTTTGCTCATAATGGTTTAGAGAAATTATTCATTGAACACCTCTGATTAATGTCTAAACCATGACTTATGAGAACTAAACTTCCTATTTCAACATGAGATTATGTTGATTTACATATTGTACGCATCAAGCCAATAAGTTATAAATACTCCCCATTACAATTGGTTTTTGATCAAGAGCTAAATATTTCTCATCTTTGAATTTTTGTATGTGCGTATATGTTTCATTTGCTTCACTACAATGCACAAAGATGAGTAAATCCTTAAAGAAAGTTGGGAATATATTAATTACAAGTGGGTCTCAGCATCCAATTTAATTTATTCAAGTTTTTCTTTAAAGAAGATTATATGTTAAAATCTTTTCAAATTTTCGACATTAGGACGTTAATCAATCAATTCGGTACCAATTTTGGCATTATGAGGGTGCTAATTCTTCCTTGTACATAACCGACTCCCAAACCCATATTTCTGAATTTCTCAGACCAAAAGCGTTGTTTTAATAAATCCAAACCGTTTATTAAAAATAACCGTTTACGAGGTGACCCGATCACACCTCACAAAAAAAGATTGGTGGCAACTCCTATTTTTGTTTTCGTTTTCAAAAAAAAGATTGTGGATACATTCATAGCAGAAAAGATCGAAGGTGATACAATATTTGTAAATGATTTTTTTAAATAAATAATCATTTATTCATTTATATAGATAAAAGGTTGGCAAGAGTGCAAGACTCATAGTTCCGAACAGACCGCAAACATCAACATATATCTTAGATATTTCTTAAAAAATCTAAAATATTCATTAAAAAAAATGTGTGGTTTACATTTAATTTATATATTTCTTAAGTTAGGCAATTAAATTATTGACTTTGATTGGCATTTTATGTAGATATTTCATAATTTTGTAAAGTCAATTTTTAAAAATTGGCTTACTTCGCATTTATGATGTTATTTTATTCAAATAAATATAATGAATGTGAGATGCGTAATTTTGATATAAAATTTAATTGCAAGCTCTGTATGTTAGAGATTTTAGCTCCAAATGGTGGCAGATATTGGATTGAAATAAGATGTGAGAGATTTGGAAGAATTGTGGATATATTCATAGCAGAAAAGATCGAAGGTGATACGATTTATTCATTATATAGATAAAAGGTTGGCAAGAGCAAACCACAAACATCAACACCAAATGAAAGGAAGAAAAACACGAGTACAACATATATCTTAGACCATTTGACACGGCTAACTAATTGTAGTAATATGAACTTATGCAGTTGGATACGAAGCTTTCATGGCGATACCACATAAGCCACCTTGCCTTTCCACATTCCTTTGAATCTTCATATACCCATTTTCACCCCAACTCTGTCCCCATGAATTCTTAATCAGCCAATAGTTTAAACCTTCTTCACTTGTCCCATATCCAACAGTGGTGACTGCATGGGTCAGAGAATTTCCACAATCTCCTGTAAACACTACACCATCGTATAACTGAAAGTCTCGTTCATAGCCTTCAAGTGCAACCGTGACCGGTTGATTCGCGACAGCCTTAAGCAATGCTTCTTCGTCATTTTTAGGCACCATTTGATAGCCCCTGATGGTGGCAACTTCGTTTATCTGTGTGTCGCAAGTTTCTTGCATTTGTTGATACTATTTGTGGATGTAAAATTAAGGGATGATTAGAATATTGAGAATCCAAATAAGATAATCTTCTTCTAGAATGTAACATTACATGCAATAATTTTAACATACTGTAGTAACCAATTTTGCCCCAGGCCCAATCTAAAACCCAAAATAAATAAACCATCTACATTTTTTAAAACCCAATTACAACAACCCAATAACTTAAAACAGAATAAACCCTAAGCCCAACCCCAACAGCCCACTGACTAAATTCCACCAGCAACCCCCGCCTCCAGCAGCCTCTCCAAGCGCAGCAAGACTCGGAGTCGGCCTCCTCCACGTGCGCCGTTCCCTCACGTACACCTGCAAACACAGACTCAAAGAGTCCAACAGAGAAAATATAGTGTAAAACAAAAGATGAAATCAGTTTTTGGGGCTATATAAAGCCATTTTATTTTGTAAAGGTGGAGAAAAAATTGAAAAGAGATTGAAAAACAGAAACAGAACTAGAAAGAAATATTGAGTTTACAAAGAGTATTTCTTTTTCTTGAAGGTCAATCGTGTTTTTTTTTTTTTTCTCATCTATTCTTTTGATTTTTTGTTTTGTAAAATAATAATACAAAGAGAGGAACAGTAACTTACCTGGCTTTGTCGGGATTCATCCCATCCCCGTCGCGATCGGAGGCTGGGATGACGGAGGCCGTGGATCGACCTAGACCGGCAGCGGCGGCGGCATGGAGAGCTGAGTCGAAAAACCCTAGCAGAGATTTGTTTTTTTCTTTTCTGCTGCAAATGGTTTTTTTTAAAAGAGGAAAAAACTGTTTTAAATTACTTTAGCAAAACGACGTCGTTTGGTTGGGGGAGGATCCGCGCGTCTCCACTCTAAATGGGGAAATTTCGCAGAAAGCCCTTTCCCTTTTGCGACGTGTTTTAATCAAGTTTTTTCCTTTAAATTTGGCCCTTAAATTCTGTTTATTTTTCAATTTGATACTTCATCGATTTTTTTTCCTATATATTATTTGGCATTGGATTATCATTACCATATTATTTATTATCATTGTTACGGTTATATTTTCTATTCCTATACATACGCATGCTTTGTATATATATATCTTCTAAGCTTTTTACGCATATATTATATATACATACTCTTTCTATTTTTATTTTTACTTTCCTATTTTTTTATATACTTTATATATTCATATATGTTTTATAACATGTGCATGCTTTTAATATATTTATGTACCCGTTTTTTAAAAAATCATTATAAATATTTTATTATTTTACATATTCTATTATTTTATAAATATTGCACCTATATATATGTATTTAAATATATACAACTGTGAATTTTCATGATTTACCAATACATTTACACATTTTTATCTTTATAAATATATACATTTGCATACTTTTTTATTTTCACGATGTTCAAATACATACATGCATTTTTTATTAGTTTCTTTATTGATGTGTTCCATTCCATTTTTTTATATATATGTATGCTTATATATATGTGTTAAATATATGCATACACATATTCTTAAATTTACTTGTATATTGTACTTGTATATATATTTTGTAAATACATACACATTTATAATTTAAATTAAAGTATGTGTTTCATGTTGTATATTAACATTAAAGCATTAAAATCATCAATTTTATGAATTTTCAGAATATTTGGCATTCATGATTCTCGAGAAAGATTGTATCCTAACTTACTGGATTGCGATTATTTTTCGACGGATTTAGAAAGCCAAGTAATCATTTTGCAATAAATTCACAAATTTTAAATAAAAGCTTTTTCCCGGGAATTCAAAAATGTTGGGTCCTAACTTACTGGTCATGACATTTTCTTCTCGGCATAAGAATTTTCAAAAGCAACAGGCAATATTCAGACATTCATATATGTACATATATACATACATATTTTAATTCTTGTACGTACATACTTTATTCCTTTTATGTATATTTTATTTTTGCACATATACATGTATCTTTTTAGAAATTATTATAAGTTTTTTTGTTTTATATATTTTATTATTTTTTATATGTACACTTATATTTACCTGTTAAGTATGCGCACACTCATATTTTTTAATTTGCTTGTATATTGTGCTTGTGTTAATATATTTTGTAAATACATGTACATATATATTTTAAATTAAAATATTTGTTTCATATTGTATATTGACTTTTAACCTCCCCTTTAGAGAATATATTTTGGTTTTAACAATGTATCAAAATTATTTTCTTGATTCAAAATTGTTTTTTTGAAATGAACGCAATATTCAAAGTTTGGGATTTTTGAGGAAATTGAGCCCTAACGTATTGGGTTCCGATTTTCTCTGTTAATCTTAAAGAACCGAGAATATTCTTTATTCAAAATGCATGAGTACAAAAATCATTTTTGGAAACTTAACTTGTTGTGTCCTAACGCATTGGGTGTGGCATGTTACTTTCTCAAAATGAAGATTTTCACATAAAATAAAATTGATATTCAAAGTTCGGGGATTATGAGGAATTGTACCCTAACGTATTGGGACTCGATTTCTTTACATGACCTGAACAATTGATTATCCTTTTTTAAATTTCAACATTTGAGTTGATTTTAAAATCTTCTTAACCTTTGACACTAAGACATTAAATGAATAATTTGGTACCGATTTTGGGCGTTACGAGGGTGCTAACCCTTCCTCGTGCGTAACTGACTCTCGGACTCTTTTTCTCAAAATTTATAGACCAAAATAATTTTTAAGGTGAGCCGATCACACCTTAATAAAGGATCGATGGCGACTCCAGTTTTTATTTTTTTAAGTCGACAACTAAAATTTTTGTTTTCAAAAAATGGTTTCGACAATATATATAAATATGTATTTATATTCATGCAAATTGAAAAAAGTATATAGATATATATAGATATGTATATGGATTATAAAATATAAAAATATATAGGTATGTGTATACATAAGATTGTAAAAATACGGAGAATATATATTTATGTATATATATAATGAAATTTGGAATTAAAAGATAATAATAATAAGCTAAAAAATAAAATAAAGTAAAATAAAACAATGATACGTTGAAATACGAAAAAGAAAGCATAAATAATGAAGAAATGAAAAGAAAAATGAAAAAGAAAAAAAAAAGTAAATAAATAAATTAAGCAGAACACCATAAATAAATAAAAAGTATTATATTAAAGTCAAAACAAAATTTAAAGGAAAAAAATCGAGAATAAATAAATAAATAAACATCTCAAGATCAAATCGCAACGCGCGTTTGACATGGGGGACTAAAAGGGAAAATTTCCCCACCCTCAAAACGCAGCGCTTTAATGCAGACTTAATTGAAACATAAATAAAATTATAAGGAAAAATTAAAATAAAAGAAAATAACGAAAAAGGACCAAATTGCAGCACGCTACAAAAGCGAAGGACTGCGCACATAAATAACCCTTTTTTAGAAAACACGCGGATCCTCTCAAAGGGGCGGGTCAGATTTAGGGTCAGATGTCAAAACGATTTCGTTTTGGCACCTAAGAGGCCTGCCCAAAACGGCGTCGTTTTGGAGGCCTATTTAAGGCAAACTTTTCACCCAAAAATATCATTTTAACATAGTTCAGAAAAAAAAATTCCCCCTCCCTATTTTCTCTGGAGGCCTGAGGGTCCGGCGAGAGTCCGATCGGTCTCCGCCGCGTCGGCCCCCGGTCACCTGTGATGACGTCGCCGTCCGCGGTGGCCGAAAAATAAAAAAATTCCCTTTTTTTATGCACACCCTCTGGTTCCGAGCAATCCAATGACGACGAAAAACGGTAAAAACTTCCCTTTTTATTTTTTATTTTGAATCCAAATAATAAAATAGCAAAAAAAAAGAACAGAAAAAAAAGCCACCACCTTAATACACGATTTCGGTTCTTTTATTTCTCAAAATGTTGTTTTTTTCTTTTGCTTTTGATTCCCTAGTGTCCCCCTACAATAGTTTGCAATTGATTTCTTTTTTACCGAAACCAAAAAAATGAAAATCCCCCCTTACATATCTGTTTCAATTTTTTTATAGCTTGTTTTCTACTTTTTTTCTTCATTGTTTGCAGGTTTGATGTTGATGGAGCAAGTGGGCGGTGGCCAGAAGGCAGGTGAGCGGCGATGGGACGTGCGGCGGTGGCAGTGGCTAGGGGTAGGGTGCGGCGCCACTTGATTAGGGGCTAGGTTTTTTATTTTCTGATTTGTTTTTTTTCTCCTTTTGGGTTAGTTTTTTTTTTTTTTTGGTTTTGGGCTGATTGGGTTTGGATTGTAATTGGGTAGTTGGGTTTTTTGTTTGGGTTTGAAATTTTTGGGCAGTGGGCCTGGGCAAATTGGGTAAATTTGGGCTGTACAGCTGCCCCTCTTTGCTTCATTGTCGTATAACGAGAATGAAGCAAAGACTAAGAAAGTCCAAATTTACCCGGTCTCGTCGGATCCTGACTTCTCTTGACGCTTTTCTTCAAGTAGCTTCACTCCAGTCCACTGTAGCTCGTTGTTTCGATCCATTCCACTGCAACTTTAAAAAGAGATATGACATGTGGCTTCAATCCGCTCTGTTGTAACTTCAGAGGGTGAGGTTTGTGGTTTAAATTTACTTCCCTACTACCTTAGGAAGATAAGATTCACCATCTTTGATCTACTCCACTACTGCTTAGGGATACAGAATCTACAATCTTCAATCTATTCTACTGCCAATCACGGAGATAGAATTACTGGCTTCAATGTACTCCACTGTAATCATAGGGAGGTAAAATCTACCATCTTCGATCTGTTCCACTACTGCTTAGGGAGATAAGATTTGAAATCTTCAATCTATTCCACTGCCAACCAGGGAGATAGAATTACTGGCTTCAATGTACTCCACTGTAGTCACAGGGAGGTAAAATCTGCCATCTTCGATCTGCTCCACTACTGCTTAGGGAGATAAGATCTGAAATCTTCAATCTATTCCACTGCCAACCAGAGAGATTGGACTGTTTAGGGAGATAGGACTGGATGCGATCTGCTCTACTGCAACTTTAGAGAGATAAGGTCTTCCATCTCCAATCTATTTAACTGCGATGTTGGAGAAATTAGATTCGTCGTCGTAGCTTCAATCTATTTCATTACACCATCAGGGATGTAAGATTCGCTGTTGTAGCTTCAATCTATTTAACCGCAATGTCAGGGAAGCAAGATTCGCCGTTGTAGCTTCAATCTATTCCACTGCATCGCCTGGAAAAGTAAGATTCACCGTTGTGGCCTCAATCTTTTAATTGCAATGTCGGGGAAGTGAGATTCACCATTGTGACTTCAATCTGTTCTGCTACATCGCCTGAGAAGTAAGATTCGCCATTGTGGCTTCAATCTTTTGCATTGCAATGTCGGGGAAGTGAGATTCACCGTCGTAGCTTCAATCTGTTCCACTGCATCGCCTGGGAAGCAAGATTCATCGTTGCGGCTTCAATCTTTTGAATTACAATGTCGGGGAAGTGAGATTTGTCGTCGTGGCTTCAATCTATTCCGCTGTATCACCTGAGAAGCAAGATTCACTGTTGTGGTTTCAATCTTTTGAATTGCAATGTCGAGGAAGTGAGATTCGCCATCGTAGCTTCAATCTGCTCCACCGCATTGCTTGGAAGTAAGATTCGTCGTTGTGGCTTCAATCTTTTGAATTGCAATCTGTAGTTTCTTCGATCTGCTTCGCTGTCAACTCAGGAAGGCAAGACCTGCCATGTTCATTGATCTGTTCTTTGGGGAACATGACCTATATGAACCTATTTATGCCTAGTGACTAGGATGACATGATCAGAATGAATCAAATGCTCCTAACTAGATGTGTATGAATGACATTTGAATAAATGCAGAATGTCATGAAAATGATTCCTTAATGCTTAGGTTATCATCACGTAAAAGCTTATTAAGGTTTTATCAACGATGTGCTACGACGCCTTCTTACTCGACTGGCATATCCAAAGAAACACTTAATCAGATTGCCCCCACTGTAAACCTACAAGTTCAATCCACTGGATGCAAAATTTGAACCATCTTTCTCCCGCTGTAACCCAAGGGTAGAAATATGTGTCCTTTCTCAATCTTCTCCTATCGCAATTCAAGGATACAGAATGTGAAGCTCTTTGGTCTCCTACACCATTCCCAAGGTGTCATACCAAATGTTTATGCACAATGAAGAATTTTCTTCTCCCAGAAGACCTTTTCTTATTGCTTGGTGAACATCGCTTGTTAGTTCATTAAAGCTCTGGTCTCTTGTCATTTTGTTCCATCAATGTTTGGACAACAAAATCTGAAAGGATAGTCTTTAACTTAGATTCTTCCTTCTTAGATATTTCACCCTTTAAACTTGGTGTTTTCTAAACAATGGTTCTGTTTCAGGTTCCTATATTATTTAGAAACTTCTAGAGTAATATGCAAAACTTCCATTGTGAGAGTATTATTAGTCCATTAATCATTATTTTAATGCAACATGCTTGCAAAAGATCACAACGATAGATAAAATAGAATTGATTTGAGAGCATAGCTCGAAATGAATAAATTATCAAGGATAGCAAGGAAAAAAAAAGAGGAATTGATTGGAACATGTATCTTGAAAAAGAAAGAAGTATTCCAAGAATAACAAATTCAATATTAATAGTATGAGGACTAGATGCCCCAGATATCACAGCTTGAACTTCTCTGTACAAACTCCTTGAAAGACCATTCTGAGTTTGACATGTGTTTAGGAGATATACAAGACTTTGTCGATGCCCTAAGATGTCGCCTACCCTTTCCTATTGATTCAGGTATAGCAAAACAACCATATGCCCCGATCTGATCAAAATTTGAGTTGCTCTGATCGCCTCATGCCCCAATTTGATCAAAAATTTGAGTTACCCTTTTCGGGTTTTCAACTCAAGTCCCCTTTGGTCTCAAGGCGCCATTTGCGGGTTTTCACCTTGGCCTCTCATTTTTTCTTTTTCTTTTCTCTTCTTCTTTTTTCTTATTTTTTTTTCTTTTTTTTCTTTTTTTTCTCTTTTTTTATTGAATCTGAACTTATAGGATTAGGCATGTCCTTATTATCCCTTCCAATCAAGATTGACGCTTTTCTAGATAAGGCCTTCCCCACAAGGTTCTTCCCAGCTTGGTATGAAGTTCTTTTTGAAAAAGATCTTCTTCAATACCAAGTCCTCTCATGGAATCCTCTAGGGCGAACTTCTTCTTCTTTCTTTTTTTTTTATCTTGCATCATTTTCTTTTGGCACATTTGACCATGATGGATAACTTTGAATATTTCTCTTCAATGGGGATTGGATCCAAAAACTCAAATAGAAGAAAATCCTAGCCTCAATAGATGAAACCGCGATAAGCCAAAAAGAAAGACGTTGCCCCGGCAGAGGTTTTTTTTTGCCTCCACTACACTGTTCACTGTAAACTTCTCATGTTATTCAATGCAATGTCTGATATGATCATTTTGACATTCCCTATTGACATATGATTTTTCAAGAATTTGCTAACTGTCGACTTTTGTGATATTGGCATATGAAGCAGCTTCTACCCACTTAGTGAAGTAATCGATGGTTGCAAAGATGAATTGTTGACCACCAAAAATTTTTGGCAAGATCGGCTCAATGACAGTCATGCCCCACATAGGGAGAAGTCGTGGATTCCAATGATTTTTTATAGGGTAGGATCTTTTTTCATCTTATTCTACCATCCTCAATAAGTCCGGAGATAGGCTACAATCTATGTCATCTTCGAAGTCATGAGATCTCTCTAAACACATGTCTCGCTCAAAAGGGGATTCTAAGTCTGTAGCAGTGTCATTCATATCGTTGATATTCAGGGACCTATTATAGGTACAAAAGAATATACAAAGAATATATGAAGTTATGTATAATATGATTATGAATGCAATAATGATTTGGAGGAAAGAATAAAAGAATAAAAATAATCATTCATAAGAAATGAAAGAACATTGGTTAAGAAAAAGGTCGCAAAGATGCATTCCATTAAAATAATGACGTTTAGGCATGAGCCTATTTCACAAAAGAGTTCTTGTTGCCTCTAGGTTGAAAGCAACAAGTGTGTTCTGAATATTACTCTAAGTAGGCTCTAAATACTATAGAGATTTCTTCCACAGTCCTATTGCTTAGAAAACTCCCAGGATTATAAGAGCAGATATCTATCAAGGTCTCTTCTTCAAATAACAGATGTGAACATTTCCCAACTTCTTCCTGCATTGCATTCACCTTATTGCCAATCATGATTGGGTAGTGGATTTTCTGCAGTAGATAAGTCACCCAACTTGACAATACCCATGTTGATGAGTTTTTCAACTAGCTTTTTGAAGGTGATGTAATTTTCTATTGAGTACCCTATAAATCTTGCATAGTAGTCACATTGGGCATTCGCGTCATACCATTTGGGGTACGGAGGTTGTATAGGCTCTGAGTAAAATGGAGATACCACATGCGCATCAAATAGCTTCTGATACAACTCTCTATATGTTATCGGGATGGGTGTGAATTGTGGTCTTTCTTCATTTGTCCTAGGATTGGTTTCCTACCTTGAAGAACCTTGATGATTAGTGGTTATTGCTCTTGCTTGTCCCACCGTGATTGGTTTAGAATAGCCCTTGTTAAATACGCTTGCATTGTTTATCTCGTGCTCTTTCTTCCTTAGAGTCGACCTCTGGGCGCTTTCTCTCGCTTCTATCTTACCACATCTTATGGCATTCTCTATAATTTCTCCGGACATCACTATGTCTGAAAAGCTCATAGTGGCACTGCCCAACATGTGATTGAGAAATGAAGCTTTCAAAGTATTGATAAAAAGCATGGTTATCTCATTCTCTAAAAGTGGTGGTTGAACTTGCGCTACCACCTCTCTCCATTCTGAGCATACTGTCAGAAGCTCTCATTAGACTTCTTTTCCATGTTTTACAACACAATTCGATCGGGTGCTATATCCATCACATGTCTGTACTGCTTTATAAAGGCTTGCGCTAAATCTTTCCATGAGTGAATGTCGGCCCAACTCAATTGATTATACCATCTAGCCGCTGACCCGATTAAACTGTCTTGGAAGCAGTGAATCAGTAGTTGATCATTGTTGATATAGCCGGTCATTCTTCGGCAAAACATAGTGATATGAACTTCGGGACAACTTGTCCCGTCATACTTATCAAACTCTGGCATTTTAAATTTAAGAGAGAGGACCAAATCAGGTACCAAGCTCAAATCTTTAGCATCCATTCCTCGGTGGTAATCAGCATTTCCCATGGCTCTAAACTTCTCCTCTAGCCATTTACACCGGTCCTCTAATTGCTTTGACAGATCCACTTTCGCTCTCTCCACTTCTGCCATGTCATCGAGATCAAGAACCTTGAGATTGGTAGGATTCTCTCCGAGATTATTACCTACTCCAATTTGAAAGTTTATTGGCATTGAAGGACCCGTCTGAGACTGCTGAGGTCTGATTGTAACAGAAGATCTATATGGGTACAGCTCAGCTTGAGTATGCGCGTGCGGAGGAGTAAAGCCTGGAGGGTAAAGCGGTTCATCATTATTTCCCTCTTCAACATTAACTACAGGGTCCTTTCCCTTGTCATTTCCTCCTTTCAACAGCTGTGTTAACTTTGACATCATGTCATTCTAGGATTCCTGCATCTTTTCTGCCATATCTCGCTGAATTCTTTCCAGCCGCTCTTGTATCTGATCTTGCATATCTTTCTGGAGTTGTTCAAGTTTTTCTAATCTTTGATCCATGTTCTTTGATTTTGCTCGGGTTTCATAAGGGTGTCGATTTTCTAGGTTAACTGAAATAATTTTAACTAATTAAGGTCACTTCGTGAAAATCTAATGCATATGATGTAATGTAATGCAAATGCATGAAATGAATGCAAAAAGAGACGTTGATTCTTGGTTCAATTCTATTAGAACAACTTTACTAGAAAACAAATCTCTTTACATAAAGCAGATATATATACGACTTTGCCCTTATATTCCAAGACAACGATCCTTTTCTTCATTCGCGTGTTAAGATGAATCTCACAAACTCTTCAAAAAAGACGTCTCTTTTATCTCCTTTTTGCTTGATCTGGGCCTAGACTCGTTGCTCGCTTATCCTCGTGATGCTCATTGGCTTCTCTTTAAGAAAGTTCAGCGGCTCTCGAATAATCTTTGTCACCTTGAATCCTCGGGCAGCGGAGCAATAGTTGTGTTGTCCTCTATCATCTTTCTCTTGTTGTGTTTTCTCGGAACATATTCGGGCAACCGTATTATTTTCCACTTTATCAAAAGACTTATTTTCTTATGACAAGCTCTCTATTTAACAACCGAACCTGAATCAACATCTATTTATGATGAAAATGCAATGCAATCATAACCAAAACAAAAGAAAACAGGTTAGTACAAAGTAAGAGCAAGCAAGAATAAATAGAATACCTATTCGGGCGAATACTAGGGGTTCGAAGTGGTTCTACCTAGGGTGGGCTACTAAGGTTCACTACATGAGGTTTGGCTCTAAAGTAAGGGTACCGAACCAGCAGATTTCTCGATCTTCACCCATTATAGGCTCATATAGACCGAGTTCGGTTCAGGGGAATACATTTCCCTATGGCTGCACGGAGATGAAAATCTCACGAAGACATAGGTACGGATGTATCCCGAAAGCGATCCACTATCCTGCATGGAGGTGAAAACCTCATGAAGGAGTAGCTTCTCACTTCCACTTAAAAAGGGTGTGACCAAATGTCATGCAATGCAATGTGCAGAAAGATGCCAAAATTTAAGCTAACACATCAATCATAAACCACAATAATGAAAATTGTAATGAAGACGAATGAAATGCAATGAAAGAATCGTAAATTTAAACCAAATTTTCAATTTTAGACAAAAAGACAAAAAGTAATCAACTCGTCGCTTGACTCTCTTAATTCGCATCCCCAGTGGAGTCGCCAAGCTGTTGACACCATTTTTTTTAAAAATGGGGTCGACTTGGGTTTTAGAAAATGAAAACGAAAATGGGAGTCGCCACCGATCCTTTTTGATGACGTGTGATCGGATCACCTTGAAAAGTGGTTGTTTTTAATAAACGATTTAATTTTATTAAAACAACGATTTTGGTCCATGAAATTCAGAAAAATAGGTTCGAGAGTCAGTTACATACGAGGAAGGATTAGCACCCTCAATACGCCAAAAATTGGTACCTAGTTGATTACTTAATGTCTTAGTGTCGAAAAACTGAAAACTTTAAAGAGATTTAAAATACGATCCTAAAAAAAACTTGAATGACATGGATTAAGATTTTCAAGAGGATGTTTGGCTATTTGGTTAAACGAGAAATCAAAACCCAGCACATTAGGGCACGTTCCTCGAATTTCCAAACGCAAAATATTGCCTTATTTTGAAATTTTTAAAAGGATATTTAGCTATTTGGTTGAACGGGAAAACTCGAAACCCAGCACATTAGGGCACGTTTCCTCGAACTTCCAAACGCAAACCATTGCCTTATTTTGAAATTTTTAAAAGGATATTTAGCTATTTGGTTGAACGGGAAAAATCGAAACCCAGCACATTAGGGCACGTTTCCTCGAATTTCCAAACGCAAAACATTGCCTTATTTTAAAATTTTTAAAAGGATATTTAGCTATTTGGTTGAACGAGAACAATCGAAACCCAGCACATTAGGGCACGTTTCCTTGAATTTCCAAACGCAGAACATTGCCTTATTTTGAAAAATCCGCATCTCGAGAAAACGACATGTCATATCCAATTCATTAAGACACAACGCATCAAATTCCCGATACGAGAATACATGCTGAAAAATTTACTTATTTAAAAAGACGTTTAATTATCTCGGGTTTAGAAAATGGATCATGCCTAGTAAGTTAAGACACGATCTTTTCTTGATTCTCGTGATCGTTTGAAACTTATGTTTGAAAAGATTCGTGTATCTAGATTTATTGCGAAAATCGAAACCCAGTAAGTTAGGGATCATTCCTCTCGAATCTAAACACGAGATTTTGCTTATTTTAAAATCATGAGTCACGCATCAAATTAATCTAACTCGAAATGGTAAAAATAAAACTTGATGTTAATATACATACAAAACAATATTGGATACGATGGTGTAAAAGTAATACAAGCAATAACAACAAAAAATAAAAAATAAAATAAATAAAAGGACAAAACAATAACCTACAAGAATACAAGCATATAAATAAAACTAAAACATTCTTTCAAAATAATGATAAAAATGTAAATAGATAAATAAATAAAATGAATAAAATTATAAAAATCGTAAAAGATATATGTATGTACATATATATATTAAAAATATATATATATAAATATGTATTTATATTCATGTAAATTGAAAAAAAGTATATAGATATATATAGATATGTATATAGATTATAAAATATAAAAATATATAGGTATGTATATACATAAGATTGTAAAAATACGGAGAATATATATGTATGTATATATATATAATGAAATTTGGAATTAAAAGATAATAATAATAATAATAATAAGCTAAAAAATAAAATAAAGTAAAATAAAACAATGATACATTGAAATACGAAAAAGAAAGCATAAATAATGAAGAAATGAAAATGAAAATGAAAAAGAAAAAAAAGTAAATAAATAAATTAAGCAGAACACCATAAATAAATAAAAAGGATTAGATTAAAGTCAAAACAAAATTTAAAGGAAAGAAATCGAGAATAAATAAATAAATAAACATCCCAGGATCAAATCGCAACGCGTGTTTGACATGGGGGACTAAAAGGGAAAATTTCCCCGCCTTCAAAACGCAACGCTTTAAAGCGGACTTAATCGAAACATAAATAAAATTATAAGGCTAAATTAAAATAAAAAAAAGAACGAAAAAGGACCAATTTGCAGCACGCTACAAAATCGAAGGACTGCTCACATAAATAACTCTTTTTTAGAAAACACGCGGATCCTCTCAAAGGGGCGGGTCAGATTTCGGGTCAGAGGTCAAAATGACGTCGTTTTGGTACCTGAGAGGCCTACCCAAAACGGTGTCGTTTTGGAGGCCTATTTAAGGCAAAATTTTCACCAAAGAAAATCATTTTAACATAGTTCACAAAAAAAATTTCCCCCTCCCTATTTTCTCTGGAGGCCTGAGGGTCCGGCGAGAGTCCGGTCGGTCGCCGCCACTTCGGCCGCCGGTCACCGGTATTGACGCCGCCGTCTGCGGTGGCCAGAAAATAAAAAAATCTCTTTTTTTTTCGACGCACACCCTCTGGTTCCGAGCACTCCAACGACGACGAAAAACGGTAAAAACTTCCTTTTTTATTTTTTATTTCGAATCCAAATAATAAAATAGCAAAAAAAAAGAACAAAAAGAAAGAAAAAGGCCACCACCTTAAGACACGATTTCGGTTCTTTTATTTCTCAAAATGTTGTTTTTTTCTTTTGCTTTTGATTCCCAAGTGTCCCCCTACAATAGTTTGCAATTGATTTCTTTTTTACCGAAACCAAAAAAATGAAAATCCCCCCTTACATATCTGTTTCAAATTTTTTTATAGCCTGTTTTCTACTTTTTTTTCTTCATTGTTTACAGGTTTGATGTTGATGGAGCAAGTGGGCGGCGATGGAACGTGCGGCGGTGGCAGTGGCTAGGGGTAGGGTGCGGCGCCACTTGATTAGGGGCTAGGGTTTTTATTTTCTGATTTGTTTTTTTCTCCTTTTGGGCTAGTTTTTTTTTTTGGTTTTGGGCTGATTGGGTTTGGATTGTAATTGGGTAGTTCGGTTTTTTTTTTGGGTTTGAAATTTTTGGGTAGTGGGCCTGGGCAAATTGGGTAAATTTGGGCTGTACACACTTAATTTTCCAACAACCATGCTATACTACCAGACCAAATAACGGTTGAAGCTTTGAATAGGGGCGAATCTAAAAAACAATAAATAGAAGAATTAGAATTAAATTATAAAATTTTAAGCAGTTATCATGTATTAATTTATTATTTTTTAAAGGGTCTTAATAGAATTTTTTTCCCATTTTGGTTGGGCCAATACCTCTGTCTGCCTCTTTAAATTTGCTTCAACCCTAAACCCAATATTCGATTTGGATTAGCAACAATATATAGGTTTGTATTTGTGGAAGTTTGACGAATAAAAATTTCTATTTTAGAGGTTTAAATTATAAGTTTTTGAAAGTTTAAAATAAATTTGTATTTTTTATTAACAAAATATAAAAGAAAAAAAACATGTTTAGACAAGACAAGAAACCTTGGGATCATACGGGTGATTTTGATGATGTTAATGGTTATTTTGGTGGAGAGGGTGAAAACGAAACAAATGATTCATTATATATAATATAATTATGAAATTCAAGCCATATTTTGTATGTTTCACACATAAAAATTTCATGGGAGGTCCAAAGGTAATTAAATGACTTATAGGCTTGCTGAATTCCTTTGAAAGGCCCAAAGGCAATTTAACATTCACAAAATAATCTCTAAATACTGTAAAGACAAATCAAATCCACGGCAGCATTAGAGTTGATTAAGCTAAGCAATGGCAAATATTACTTTGATTTTGCATGCAATATTGGCAAAACCCAATCTTACATTAGAAAAACAATATAATCCATGTAACATTGATAGCCCAATACAAATTTCATCGAGAAAAAAAGTCTCTTTGTTTAGTAGAACATGATAGTAAAGATGTGGAGTTTCGTTCTTTTTATTGGCCTCCTTTAGTTTTCTTTGATCAACAACCACTAGCCAAAAATACAATTAGATTAGATTATGAATGATACTTTCAACTATGGCAATATTAAATACAAAACACTCTAAATAACTCTAAATAAATGGAAAGCAGCAAATTACCTGACGAGGCAAGCTAGCTCAATTAAGACCATTGTGTTATACTTGTCTCTAAATTGAAAATTTTAGAAGAAAATAAAGAGAAAGAGTTAGAAAATACTTGAAAACCGATAAAACTTATATGTCATTGATTGGATAAATTACGATCACCCATAATAGACCTTGTACTTGACTTTTTGTTGAGGGAGATCGACTCCTTTAGGAGAAGTCTTTTGAATGTTGTTTGCTAGGCAATCGATGCTGCCCTCAACAACTAATGGTAGTGTGCCCATATCGGGATTTTATCCCTAGACTCTGCTGAATAATCATTGAAGATATGTGTGTAGGGATTCAAACTACCAACCAATGCATGTGTAGCCTTTACCTTCCAACCATCTCCATGAACCCATAGGGCTCTTAGCGGAATCAAGAGACAAAATCCTAACATGAGAACAATACCATTTGTTGAGGGCTTTGTTAATAGGGCCATACCTAGGGGAGTTGGAAGGGGTCCCGACCCCCTTAAAATGAAAATTTTTTTATTTAGGCCCTTTAAAATTTTTAAAATTTTAAATTAATAAACGTAAAATTGTACTTTGGCCCCCCAAAAAATGATAAAACTCTGATTTAATCCTTTAAAAATTATAAAAGTATAGGCTATTAATTTTGAAGAGAGCCTAGTACGTGAGAGCAAAAGAAAAAAATAGTTTATTAATTTTTATGAATACCGACATATTATATATATGATTAAAATTCCAGAATAGATTAAAAATGTTGAATTAAAGATAAAATTAAGTGTGAATTAATAACCACAAGTGTACTCATTACTCACCATCTCTGTTAAAAATGTTGGATGTTGTTTAGCAACCTTTGTTTGATTTTCTTCAGCTCAACCACAACATCTTTCATATCTTTTCTTTCTTCTGGTAACTCAGCTGAACAATTCAAAGCCAACTCCATGATAGATGAAATACAATTTGCTTTAACAACAAAGTACTCATCCTCTCTTCTTAATAAATCAACATCTGCAATTTCTATCGCTCCTTTAGGCAATGAACTTTCCATCCAATGCCTTATAGTCTCTTCTTCAACAAAAACATTATCAGTTGGCTTCTTCTTTGTGAAAGTTTCTATAAGGACAATCCCATAACTATAGACGTCAGATTTTATAGAAACAATTCCTGCTGATCCAAATTCTGCATTTCAATTATAATTAGAACATCATTCATCCTCAATTATTTCTAAAATGCTTATTCAAATATATATCCACATACACATGAAACAAAAATATAAAATGCATATTAGGAAAATAATCATACAAAAATAAAAAAGAATTCACCTGGTGCCATATACCCGATAGTTGCAAGAGTCATGGTTTGTTTCATTACTTCACCTTCCCCCAACAATTTGGCAACGCCAAAATCTACAACACGTGCAACCATGTCTTCATCTAGTAAAATATTGCTTGGTTTTATGTCGCAATGAATTATAGGTGTTGGATGTCCATTGTGGAGGTGTTCTATAGCTACCGCAACATCTATCATTATGTCGACCCTTTGTATGATATCAATGAAACAATTTTCAGAATGTAACCATTTCTCAAGGTTTCCATTAGACATGTAATCAAGCACCAAGGCTTTGAAGTCAACACTTGAGCAGCAAGATATGACCTTCACAATATTTCGATGAACTATATTACGCATAGCATCACATTCAATGTCAAAACTCCTAAATGCTCCCTCTGTTTGCAAATTAAAAACTTTTATTGCAACTTCCATTCCATCTGAAAGCCTCCCTTTATATACATATCCAAAACTCCCTGAACCAAGCATATTGCTTTCATCAAATCCATTAGTTGCTCGTGAAAGTTCAACGTGTGAAATTCTTCTCGGTGTTTTCAAAGACAACAAACCATCTTTAGTTGTTAGAGTTGTATTCCTCCTTTGGCATCTTCTGTACATAATAGTTAAGACTATTAGTACTACGACAATACCAATGGTTGGTAAACCATACCTAAAAGCATGCAATATAATCATTTGGGAGTTTTTGTGGATGTCGTTTTTGCAAGGTGGGACTAGCAATTTAGGTGGACCACAAAGTGCATAATTCTTCATGAATGATATGCTAGAAAAGTTTGAAAAACATCCTTTGTCGGGAATTTCCCCTTCAAGTCTATTGAAAGACACATTAAAATACTTTAGATGTAAAAGCTTTTCCAAAGATTTGGGAATGGCTCCAGAGAGATTGTTATTGCATAAATCCAAGAATTCCAAACTAATCAACCCATCAAATGATTCGGGGATATGACCATGTAGTATATTATTTGATAAATCTAATGAAACCAAAGTTTGAAGACCCCCAAATGAGGATAAGATATCGCCCGTGAGAAGATTCCTTGATAAATTTAGTTTCAGTAGACTCCTCAAATTTCCAACATCAATAGCATGCGAATTGTGAAGATGGTTTGATGATAAATCTATTTCTAAGATATCTTTAAGATTCCACAAAGTTGAGGGTATTGCGGAACTCAATTTGTTGGAATCTAAGTAAAGATATCCCAAAGAAGTAATATTACCCAAACAAGAGGGTATGGATCCATGCAGCTTATTCAACCATAAATTCAAGTAGTATAATCTCTCCAAATCACAAAGGCTTTCTGAGATGGGCCCCCCTAATTTATTAGAGGAAATACTTAGACCTTGGAGATTTCGCAGTCCTCCTATTGATGTTGGAATGAATCCACTCAATTTATTAGAGCCAAGTTCTAAAACCAACATGTTGCTTAAGTTACCTATTTCCATAGGAATAATGCCTTGAAGCTCACAATTAAAGGCATAAAAGTATTGAAGGGATTTTGAAAGGTTCCCGATATAAGTAGAAAGAATACCACTCAATGGATTTCCTGAAACTCCTATGGATTTCAAATTCCTACAATTCGTCAGAGAAGAAAGAAAGCTCCACTCATGATCAGTAGCAGATCCTGTGATCAAATTATTGTCAGGGATATGGAGCACTTCAAGGTGTTTTAAGCTGCCAAGCATTTTAGGGATTGGGCCAGAGAATAAGTTTTGTGCCAAGGATAGAATCTTAAGCATGGAAGCATTGGAGATAGAGTTGGGAATGTTTCCGCTAAGTTTATTTCCCCACAATATAAGACTCTCAAGCTTTGGAGCATTGGTGATGGGTGGTAAATTACCTGTAAAATAGCATCTTTTAGTATACATATTCATTGAATACCAAATTCACAAAATATATAATACATTAAAATAAAAACTGTAAAACTTTAAATCAATTAAGAATAAAATTTTGGCATGGAAAAATGTGATGAAATCAATTAGAAAGTTGAGACATAATAAGAAGTTTTGAGTAGTAATTAGTCCTTGTGATTTGGCATGAGAATGTGGCATCTAATCAATCTTAAAAATGAGATTGACACTAGTTATGATTTGGGAAACAAAATGTTAAAGCCATTGTTTTTAATGTAAACTGGTATGATTTTTATCTATTGGGTTAATTATTTATTTTTATTAAATTATACTGTAAAATTTAAAGATTATTATTTGCTCAAAATTTTTGTATTTTTCATATATTTGAAATTTAATCTTTATATTTTTTATTTTCTGTGATTTAGTCTCTCTACTTTTTGAATTGAAAATTTTAGGTTCATTTATTAACACTGTTAAAAAGTTTTTGTGTTAGTATGGCATTTTGAAAAATAAAATAAACTTGATATCTATGTTTTTAATTATTCCAAATATTGTTTTACTATTTCAAGATAAATTATTTGTGTCTAGACCAATATCTTAAGAACTATTGTTGCATGTTTAATTATTCTAAAGAATTGTCGATTGAGTATTAGCTTGATTGGCATGTGCATTGTTACCAATGTAGGAGTATGTAGGTTCAAGTATGCTGAATTGCATTATCCTCCTATTTATGAATTGGGGAGTTGGTAAAGTACTAAATTTTGATATATTTTAAAATATTAAAAATTTATTAAAATATTTTTTTTATAAAAATTGATAGTACCACAATATACAATTTTAATATCAAATATTTAATTTTTTAAAAATATTAGCGAATATATACTTTATTTCAAGTTACACAATTTTTACTAGTTTTTAACTCTTTTTTTTTAATTTTTATCGTCTTTTTAATTTCTAATATTTTTTATATTTTTTTACAATATTTAAAAATTTCTAACAATTTTTAATATTTTTAAAAATTAATAAATTTTTATTTTTTTAAAACAATTATATATTTATAATGTAGGTTTTTTTTGTAATTTTATTTAAAATTTTGAAGATTTTTTTGGTTTTTTTTTCTAGATGATGATGCCATCATGATGTTATCATATGCCAAATTATCTCAATCTATTTTTTTAACGTCCAATGGACTAAACCAAGAACACCTGATAATGTTAGAGACTACACTAGAAACGTTTGATAATATTAGGTACTACAGTGGGCAAAAAAACATTAAGGACCAAAGTTTAAAAAGAAAAAAGAAAAAAGAGCAATATGGTGTAGGGAATAAACTGTGCATTAAGCCATTAAAAATATATCTATAATATATATAAATGTATGGATTTTGAGAAACTTTTGAACTGATAATTATATAGTCTTTGTTGTTTACTATATTATTAAATTTATTATTTTAAATATTTTTTTAGTACTTTTAAGATTTATCATATGTATGGATAAGAATTTTAGTTTTACTAAAATATTTGGTTAAATAAATTCACTTCATAAGAAAATTTAGCATCCTTATAAATAACAATTTTGATTCTATTAAATTTTTTAAAAAATATATATAATAAAAATTTAAAGTTTATATTGAATTACTTTATACTTAAATTATAATTAGAAACTTTATCATACACATACGTGTATGAGAACCACTTATTTAGAACATAAATTTGTGTTTTAGAATAACTTATGATAAATAATGAAATGTATAATTTGAAACTATTTAATAATAACACATGGCATATCTACCATATTAAAATAAAAATAGATTAAACTGTAAGTAAAACATAATTTAAACATATGAACACATCAAATTAATAATACTAAATGAATACAGTTATTTATGATGATGTTGTTGTCAATTCCTAAGTTGGTGTCGAGTTAATTTGTGACATCATAAATGTAAGTGATAAATTTAAGGTTTTATGTATTGATGTGGATTCAAATATCACCATAATTTTTTAAAATAAAAAACTAAAGTACCCTCAAATAATTTATTTTTTAAAGTTTAATGAAAATTAAAAAATTAAAAATAAATCAATCATATAAATCTTATTGTTTATTATCAGATTAAAATGATAAAAAGTATATGATCAAAATAGAAGAAACAAATTCAACACAATGTTTTTGGAGTTTGGAAAAAATATATTAAAGTGAAAAACATACCTTCTAATTTGTTGTTACATAGATCTATTTCTACGAGCGTAGTTGAATTAAAAATATTTGATGGAATCTGACCTGCACACATAGTCGAAAATTGAAGTGAAAAACATACCTTCTAAACTGTTCAACTAAAAATACTTTAAGCATATTTTTTTTCCATCAAATTAACTATTTTGCCTTGAATGAAATAAAATGCTCTTACTTTTGTTATCTATTACAAATCAAACTCTTCTATGAAAAAATATTTTAAATTAAAGAAACAAAGAAAATTCAATATCTTCTAAGTAAAGCACTTCAAGCTTGGGAAGATGTTGACACATATCATTAGGCAAACTACCTGATAGGCTATTGCTGCAGAGATCAATAATCTTCAGAGAAGAAATCTTGAAGATGGAAGATGGAACCTGACCAGATAATTGATTGAATCCCAAGTTCAAGATCTCTAGATTAGACATGTTAACAAGTGTTTCAGGAAGTGTGCCTGTAAAGTTATTATTTTTCATTTTCAGCCTTCGAACTCTCTGTAAGTTCCCAAGACATGACGAAATTTCCCCATTAAGACGGTTGTAGCTTAATCGAAAGGTCCTCAAACGATGCAATTGGCCCAATTCTTTAGGGAGATGGCCATAGAAATGGTTGCTACTCAAGTCGAGAGAGAGTAGAAATGAAAGATTTCCAAGGTGTGGAGGGATAGTACCCCTAAGATTCATGCTTGTAAGATTCAAAGCTATAACTCTTTTATGGAGGATGCCACAAGAAACACCAATCCAATTGCAAACAGAGGTTGAGGCTGTCCAATTGTTTGCTATGACATTTTGAGGACCGGCAATGCGATCCTTGAACTCGAGAAGTGCAAACTGATCGGAGTTGAGATTCCTGACTGTCATAGCCAAGCAAAGTACGGAACATGGTATGAATACAGCTAAAAGAAGATGAAAGCAAGTGTTGTAGTTCATGATTGCAAGACGAAATAAGCCAAGAAAATAAAAAAAAAGTAGGAAAAGGGAAGTTGAGTTGATAAAATAGTTTGGATGATGAAGAAAAGCCCAGGGAGCATGCTTTAATATGTTTCAACCCTCGCACACTTGATAAACTTGATAAATTTAAGACTACCCTAAAAATTAAAAAGGAAAGCAAAGTTTTGAAGAAATTTCAAAATAAAATTCAAGTCTTCTTCTTTAAAAAATACGTACAAAGAAGCCAATTTTCAAAATTTCTCCTAAATTTTCTTCACATTACTCCACATATTCCACTAAAAAAACTTAAAATATATGTTTTATTAATTACTATATATTCTTTTATTTTCAGAATAATAAATTGTTTAAAATATGCTATTAGTCACTTTAATTTAAAAGTAAAAAAGAAAATCCAATTTTCCTACTTTTCTAATTTAAAAATTCTAGTCCAATCATTTTTAATTCCATTAAAAAATTTCAACTTAATAGGTTTTTTATTATCAATCATATGCAACATTATATGAAGGCAGTCTACTCAACATATATCCAAGTTTACAGATTTGAATAGAAAATACTTACAATCCTAATGGTAGGACTAAGTTTTTTAAACTAGAAAAGTAAGAAGATTTAATTTTTAACTTTTTAAGTGCAATGATTAAATTTTAAATGTTGTCAAAGTACAAGCACTAACAAAATATTTTGATCTAATAAATGTAAAAAAAAATTTAAACAAAATAAGGTTGAAATAATCTATTTGTCATTGTACTTTGATAAAATTTGAGATTTAGTCTCTATATTTAAAAGGTTAAAAATTAAGTCTTCTTGTTTTTATTTAAAAATCTTAGTCCTATCGTTAATTTTTTTTTGTCAAAATTTGACAACTTTACATATTAATTAGGTTTCCCTTATATATAGTGGTATATGACTAACACAAAATAAGCAAGCTGAGAAATTCTAACAAAAAATATCAAAGATAATAATAATTGGATTAAAATTTTTAAATTGAATTCCTCCTATCCCGACAAATAAAAAAATAAACTAAACCATTTATTGTGATATTCATTGAGTAAAAGAAATTGGGATCTCGACTGCATCAAATTCCTCCTTTTATTATTAAATGTTTTATTTTAGTTACTCTAATCACATATATCCAAATTGTAATAGAGTTAACATTTATTGTGTACAAAATATTTTATTTCTTTTTTCAATGGTAGTTTAATTCTAGAAGAAATATTTCATTTATAAAACCATAAAAATTTAAAAATATTAACTCTGTTAACTAAAAAATTATTTTTTTAAATAGTAAATGTTAACTTTATTAACACAAATGGGTCATTAGGGCTAAACTTCAGTAATTGACGAGCTCTTTCACAAACTGTGGATGATTTGGGGATAAAAACTTAAATAATTCTAGAGTTATAGTGTAAATTTGCCACTATATTATAAGTGTATTGAAATTTATCACTATATTTTATTTGGTGTTTATCATTACACTTTGAAAATATAAGTAAATTTACCATTTAACTCATATTTAACATTGAAAGTAAACTTAAAATTTTATTTAATTTTGTCACTAAATTTAATTTGTTCAATATAGATTTTGGTGACTTAAAACAAAATTAATAAAAAAGTATTCTTTCAGATATGATTTTAATGTTTAATAATAAGTTAGTTTACAAAATATACTTTCATTGGACACAGGCCTCCAAGGCGGTGAACCATTGATCAAATTAATTTAGAGATATCTTTTTTCTAAATAAAGTGAATTTACGAGTTTTGTTTTCTTTTAAAAATATTTTTAATATTTTTGTGGATATCAAGAGATACCAAAAATTATTTCACTAATAAATTTTAATTCACTTGAAAAGTTAGTGTTTTATTTCAAGGGGTCATAATTAATCATTAGATTTTTCAATTTTCAATTTTGAATTTTTTGACAAATGCGTAATTAATAAGTACCAATTTTGAGTGTTGTAGGGCTAGTACAATCTTCCTTACACATAACCTACTCTTTTCTCTATAATTCAACGCAGACCTCAAATTTATCTTTTGAAAAGAATTTTAAAATCTTTGTGACCGATCACACAAGAAAAATTTAAAAATTATTAAAATAATTTCTTTTTGAAATTTTTAAGTAATCTAAAATCATATTTTTAAGTGCTTTGGACCATCTATTGTTGATTTCCTTATTATATTAAGTATTTGCAATCACTCTTAATATATTATGCTTGAGTTGTGACAGAGCCGATCGTCAACGTGCCATAATGATCTATTGATGTTGAAACTGAAGTTTTTGTTATATTGATAGAGCTTGTCTTTCAACGCGCACAACATGTTTATTATTTTTCCCCCTTCAAATTGTATGATTTTACTCATTAAAAGAATTAATGAATTTCCCTTTTAAAAAGATATATTTTTAAAAATTAAATACTTTATAAAATATTCAAAACTATTTAAAAATTTGTAAGCCTTAAAACAATCAACAAAATATATTTTTCTATAAAAAAATCAATAAAAATATGTTTGAAATTTTATATGAAATTTTAAAATTTTTAACAATAATATATTTTAAAATTATAGTAACGCTACAAAATTTATATATATTTAACTAATTATATACACCTTTTTTTATATTTTTTCCTAACATATCATTATTTTCAACACTATCGTAATCATGTTTCCATACATCCTTTTTCTACATAGAAATTCAAAAGAAAATATGAATTAATGTAGACGTGAGAAGACTTAGAGGTAAGTCACCCAATGACAGTGACCTAAACCGACTTATGGAACAATCAAACAATAATTTTGTATCTTATAATATATTTAATTACATTTATTAGTTTATCAATCAAAATTTAATTAGAATCCATCAATATTTCACCCATCAAAAACCCAAACATAAAATTCACTTTCAAATTATTTGGGATATATTTGTATTATAGGAATTGGATTAAATTATTTTTTTATTATTAAATGTATTATTTTAGTCTTTATATTAAGTATGAATGATATCTTCCTGATTGAAGCCAGAGCAATTCTTGACATTTAGTCTCTATATTTAAAAGGTTAAAAATTAAGTCTTCTTGTTTTTATTTAAAAATTTTAGTCCTATCGTTAATTTTTTTTGGGTCAAAATTTGACAACTTTACATATTAATTAGGTTTCCCTTATATGTCGTGGTATATGACTAACACAAAATAAGCAAGTTGAGAAATTCTAACAAAAAAATATCAAAGATGATAATAATTGGATTAAAAATTTTAAATTGAATTCCTCCTATCCTGACAAATAAAGAAATAAACTAAACCATTTATTGTGATATTCATTGAGTAAAAGAAATTGGGATCTCGACTGCATCAAATTCCTCCTTTTATTATTAAATGTTTTATTTTAGTTACTCTAATCACATATATCCAAATTATAATAGAGTTAACATTTATTGTGTATAAAATATTTTAATAAGAGTATAACTAATTTTGATAAGAGTTAACATTTATTTGTGTATAAAATATTGTGTATAAAATATTTTAATAAGAGTATCCAAATTAAGAGTATAACTAATTTTGATAAGAATTGTTACTTTTCATTAACTCAAATTAAAGGACTATAACACGTAGTTAGTCCATTGCAGAATTCACATGCAATGCAGGACACTCACATTATGCAAAATTCAACACATATATGGGAATTTTTGTATTTCCACAATCATCATGTTGTTAGTGATCAACAACTACTTCCTTTTTACCATATATTTTTCATTCATGAGATTACAGTCTTCTTCCCTATAATACGTCAAGTTTGGTCCTAACTAAATTTCCACACAAAAGAATAAGGAGGAAGAAGACTGCTACAAATTTGACAATCAATTGTCTATTGACTATACTTTTAACTCCACAAAAAGGGCTAAGACTATCAATTGTCTATTGACTTCACACTTGCTGTTGCTTCCTCCTCCCTCACCCGAACTTAATTTACAAGCAATGTGGAAATTTTGGACATTTGGGCCACAATGTACAATACTTCCACACCATTTGCAGTATTGACTACGTTTACTTGAGGGAAAACAAAGACATGAATGCTGGAAATTTTAACTAGTTTGAACCGTCAATGAAGCTACGTACCTAAAAGCCATTTAGGATACCAATTCCTGTAATTGGATTAATCTCATCGTTGCTGCAATCTTTTGACTGTGTAATCGAATCTTAAATATGTTACTCTGCAATGCTATTGTAAATATTACTCTTAAATTTGTTGATAGATATATAGGTTCGGCACAAAATTAAGAATACACAAAGGCAGGTTGAATTATTCCATGTTTGAACATCTACAACATAAATGCGTATGGCAAAAGGGCTCAAACCATACCTTATGTTCATGAATTCTGATCATCACGTGTTTATCAATGCAACTCAAACTTGAATAATTGAATCTTTTGTAATTCGACATGTATTTTTTTTATGGTGAGCAGTATAATGTTAACTAAAAATTGAAATTCAAGAAAGAAGACATACATAGTTGCACCATACAAGATGTTACACTCGAACTAAACCCTTACAAATAGTACGAAATGCAATGAAATACAGAGGAATTAGTACAATCATAAAAACAGACACATACCAATGCAACTTTTCACCATAGGAAAAACTTTCTGACAGACTACTAAACAAGAAATTATGAAGACACAGCAGAAATGCTTTAACTTCATTTGCACCAACTAGATCCTTCTTCATCCACTGATGCGATTGCTATATTTTGGCTTTCTTCTCCGCCTCTTCTCATGTTTGTCTTCAACCAAATTCACGAACCTTTTCGCCTTGCCGGTTTGGAAAGCAACACATCCCATGGCCATTCCAAACACTACCCCGCATCCATAACCTATCAACACCACTTTCCAACCAAAAGCAATGTTTGCTTTTGAGCCATCCTTTTCCAGCACATTTGGAGGTGGTGTCTCATTGATGCTGCAACCACTTGAAGCTCAAAATGCTGAAAATGAGCTAGATTTGGACTTAGGAAAACATGTTTTCATTTATTTCTTTACATTCCTCTTACTTTACTTCAATTCGAAACTACATATAACACAAGTTCCTATTGAATTGAATTAACTAATTAATTGAGTAAAATTAATTTTGTGCTATTCTTCTGTTATTGGTTATATCAAAAGTGTAAAACTTTATTTTTTAATCTTGGTTCTTATAGTTAGCACTTTGATATTAATTGAGTAAAAGAAATTGGGATCTCGAGTGCACCAAGTTCCTCCTTTTATTATTAAATGTTTTATTTTAGTTACTCTAATCACATATATCTAAATTGTAATAGAGTTAATATTTATTGTGTACAAAATATTTTAATTCTTTTTTCAATTGTAGTTTAATTCTAGAAGAAATATTTCATTTATAAAACCATAAAACTTTAAAAATATTAACTCTGTTAAATAAAAAATTATATTTTTAAATAATAAATGTTAACTTTATCAACACAAATGGGTCATTAGGGCTAAACTTCAATAATTGACGAGCTCTTCCACAAACTGTGGATGATTTGGGATAAAAACTTCAATAATTCTAGAGTTATAGTGTAAATTTGCCACTATATTATAAGTGTATTGAAATTTATCATTATATTTTATTTGATGTTTATCATTACACTTTGAAAATATAAGTAAATTTACCATTAACTCATATTTAACTTTGAAAGTAAACTTAAAATTTTATTTAATTTTGTTACTAAATTTGATTTGTTCAATATAGGTTTTGGTGACTTAAAACAAAATTAATAAAAAATTATTCTTTCAGATATTTTTTTAATGTTTAATAATAAGTTAATTTATAAAATATACTTTCATTGGACACAGGCCTCCAAGGTGGTGAACCATTGATCAGATTAATTAGGATATATCTTTTTTCTAAATAAAGTGAATTTACTAATTATGTTTTCTTTTTAAAATATTTTTAATATTTTTGTGGATATCAAGAGATACCAAAAATTATTTCACTAATAAATTTTAATTCACTCGAAAAATTAGTGCTTTATTTCAAAGGGTCATAATTAATCATTAGATTTCTCAATTTTAAATTTTGAATTTTTTGACAAATGCGTAATTAATAAGTACCAATTTTGAGTGTTGTAGGGCTAGTACAACCTTCCTTACACATAACCGACTCTTGAACCTACTCTTTTCTCTAGAATTCAATGCAGACCTCAAATTTATCTTTTGAAAAGAATTTTATAATCTCTGTATAAAAGGTATTTTTTTTTGTGACCGATCACACTTAACAAAAATTTTAAAATTATTAAAAAATAATTTCTTTTTGAAATTTAAAGTGATCTAAAAACATATTTTTAAGTGCTTTGGACCATCTATTGCTGATTTCCTTATTATATTAAGTATTTGCAATCACTCTTAATATATTATGCTTGAGTTGTGACAAAGCCGATCGTCAACGTGCCATAATGATCTATTGATGCTAAAACTAAAGCTTTTGTTATATTGATAGCGCTTGTCGTTCAACGCGCACAACGTGCTTGTTATTTTTCTCCCTTCAAATTGTATGATCTTACTCATTAAATGAATTTATGAAATTTTCTTTTAAAAAGATATATTTTTAAAATTTAAATACTTTATAAAAGATTTAAAAGTATTTAAAAAATTGTAAGCCTTAAAACCATCAACAAAATATATTTTTCTATAAAAAAATCAATAAAAATATGTTTGAAATTTTATATGAAATTTAAAATTTTTTAAAAATAATATATTTTAAAATTATAGTAACACTATAATATATATATATTTACTAATTATATACCCTTTCCATACATCCTTTTTCTACATAGAATTTCAAAAGAAAATGTGAATTAATGTAGACGTGAGAAGACTTAGGGGTAAGTCACCCAATGAAAGTGTCCTAAACCGACTTATGGAAGAATCAAACAATAAATTTGTATCTTATAATATATTTAATTACATTTATTAGTTTATCAATCAAAACTTAATTAGAATCCATCAATATTTCACACATCAAAAACCCAAACATAAAATTCACTTTTAAATTATTTGGGATATATTTGTATTATAGGAATTGGATTAAATTAGTCTTTTTATTATTAAATGTATTATTTTAATCTTTGTATTAGGTATGAATGATATCTCCTAGATTGAAGCCAAAACTATTCTTGAAAGACTGAAAATAAGATTCAGATGTGTAGAGATGGAAAGTGACTACAAGATGTTGATTGAAACTATTTGTAACGGGTTGGCTACAATAAGTAGTGTTGCTGAAGTAAGATAGATTCATGATTGGTGTTCCAAAAATTGGGAAGTCAAATTTTGACATATTTAGCGGAATGCTAATAAAATTGTTGATTGCATAGCTAAGGTAGATGGAGGCGTAATTGAGCAGCTGGTTATCTTGGAAGATCCTCCGCATTATGTGAGATGCTAACTTGAAGAAGATATTAGACAATCACTGGTTACTGATGATAATTTTCATTTGGACTGAATAGCGCTTAATTTTCTAAGCTTATGTTCAACCAAAAAATATTTAAATACGTCTAAATTGTAATAGAGTTAACATTTAGTGTAAAAAAATCTTAAAAATTATATTTTCCAATTGCAGTTCAATTCCACAAATATCGACGATGAACCCGGACATAAAAATTACAAAAATAAAAACATATCTATTATCAAACCAGCAGTCCATGTCTAAACTTAAATTAACAAAATTCGCCACGCAACCCGGTACACTATTATATATATATACTAGATTTATTCTAGATGCACATGTTTTATTATATTTAAAAATAAAAATATATGGTTGATTGAGTTTTAGTTGAGTTAGTATTGGTATTATTGTCAGTGCAGAAAAATTTGAGTTTAATCGTGCTCAAATTTTATCCTCCAGTTCAATGGTTAGTAAAAGGTAATTGATAATTAAATTATACCAATTTTTATGATATTAAGAAAAGGAATTATAAATAATATAAGGGAAAAAAAAGAGAGAAACATATTCATATTGATGGGCCCTTTCAATGTTAGACTTTTTTTTCTCTCACAAGTAAAAGTAGTTATGGAGAGGATCATGTAAAATAATGACCTGAATAATTTTAAACGTCTCATCATTGCAACAATGAAATAATAGAAAAGAAAGAGTAGCCATTTTATGAAATTTATAATTCCAACTGTGAATAAATATAAATTTTATTTATAATTTTCTGTGTTTTCTTCTTTTTCTGACTTTTTTTAAAGTCATTTTCTTTGTTTCCTTCCTAACCACCAGGAAATTACTTGTCACAATTCACCTTTTTAAATGAGAATCATTTTCCACAGTTTGCCATCACTTTAACATACACTAACTTTTCTATGATTAGTCCTAGGTTTGCTTTGGGTGCAATCTTCCAACTAGCCTCATCCTTGGTTTTACTTTCCAACAATTAGTGTATCACGAGTTTTGTTTTCTTTAAAAAATATTTTTATGGATATTAGGAGATAATGAAAATTATTTTACTACGAAATTTTAATAAAACTGCAAAATAATAAGTAATTTATTTTAAGAGATCACAATTAAACATTAGATTTCCAATTTTTTAATTTTAAATTTTTTTTGACAATTGCATAATTAATAATGTACCTATTTTGAGCGTTGTAGGAAAGGGATAGCCTTCCCTACACATAATTGACTCTTGAGCATGATGGATCCTAGACCGTTTCCTCTATTCTCGTACCACAAATTGTTACCACAAATTGCTTTAAGTGTGAATTCGAAAAATCACAAATTAAACACAAAACCATAAATGATTTATTACTTTCAACAGCAAAGTAATTCTCTCTCAATTGAAACTGTAAGGCCCAATTTTTGCCAGTGGCCCAAAAGCTAACCAAAGTCTAGAGTCCAATTACAAACCCAAAAACAGACCCAATCCAATAGCCCAAAAATTAGCTCTAATTACAAGCCCAAAATAATAACAGCCCAACAAGCCCAATGCTTAACAAGTTTCCGCCAAATCAAAACTCTAGCGGCATATCTTGCTGCCGCCGCCTCCTCCATTCGCCTATTGTCGGCCATCACCCATCTGACACCTGCAAAACAACAAAACACACGCAAAAGAAGAAGACAACCAAGAAGAAAACAAAATGGCAGCAAACAAAAAGCAAAAAGCAAATGAAAAGGACAAAAAAAAAACAGCCCTATAAAGGCTGAAAACGAAACCATTGTAGCTTCTTCCAGAAATTTAATAAAAAAAAACAAAAGAAAAGGCTTTGATTTCAAGTTGATATTTCGTTTCTTTACGTTTTAGATCTAGTGTTTTTATTTATTCATTTTTATTTCATTTTTTTATCTACAAAAATAAAAGAAAAGAAAAGGGGACTCACCGGAACCTTTGTGACCGCATCGTCGGAGAAAGGGGGTCTACGCCACCGTCGGGACCGGATCTGAAAGGCGGTCGGGGTTCTCTTTCATTTTGGCTGCTTAAAGGGCTCGACCCACAATGGCGCTGCAAGGCGAGGGCTAAAAAGCCCATTTTTTATGCACCGGCCACGGGCCACGCAGGCGGTGAAGCCGTTCGTCGACGGCAACCATGGCCAGACGTGAGGGGTGTTGAGAGTTGAGAGGGGAGAGGTTTTTAAAAGTTTTTGTTGAGAGGAAACAGAATGTTTTTTTTTTTTAAAGTGAGTTTTAATTGCACCAAACGGCGCCGTTTTGTGCAAGTGTACATCGACGTCGAAACGACGTCGTTTTACCCTTACCCGTGCGCGCGACCCGACCCGCCAGGGGATCCGCGTGTTTTAGCTCTGAGGGGATATTTCCGCAATGAGCCCTTCCGGCTTTGCGACGTGTGCAATACGAGCTTTTCTATTTTTTAATTGAGACCACAAATTTTTGCTTGTGTTTTAATTTGGTCCTTAGACCTTGCGCAGGAACTGGTACCGTAAACGGCGCCTTGCTGAAAAAAGTAAAAGGGGCTATTTGTGTGGTTAACCCCTCCCTGTTTTATTTAAGTTTCAGAACCGTCCTTTTAGTTTTTTTTTAAATTTGCCTATATAATTTTATTTCAATTTCATTTTAACCCATTTCGAAACGACGCATTTTAAGGGCTGGGGAATAATTTCCCATTTGGCCCTCACATCTTTGTATACGTTTCGTTCGGGCCCTGATGGTTCTTTTTCATTTCAAATTTCGCCCTTTGATTTTATTTTAATTCCAATTCGATCCTTAGCCTCTTTAACTTCAAAATTTTTTTCTTTTCTTTTTACTTTTTAAAAAAAATAGTTTTATTAAAATTTTTATTTAATATTCATTTAATTATTTATTCTCAATTTCTAACCAAACTTACATTAGCTTTCATTTTATTTATTATTCAGTTTTTATATATTAATTTGTATATTTTATTTGTGCCATTATTATTACTATCATTCCATTATCTATTTATTTGCTAATTTTCAAATATTTTCAAAATTTAGATTCATTAGTGTTATATTTATTGTTGTTGTTGTTATTATTGTTATTATTATATTGTCATTTGCATTAATATTATTATTATTCATGCATGTTAACATTAGAATTTATTAATATCAGAGCTATATGTGTATTCAATGATGCATAGTATGTCATGATTGTTGTAAATGTGTATCGTGTTATTGTTATTAGTCATGTACGACCCCTCTTTTAAAAAATAATTTCTTTTCGAATATAATCAAAATGTGCATACTATTTTTAAATATTCCATTAGCACTCATTCAAATTCAAAAAAAATTCAAAATAAGCCAATATTTTGCGTTTGGAAAATCGCGAAAACGTGCCATAACGTGCTGGGTTTCGATTTCTCGTTCGACCAAATAGCCAAATATCCTCTTAAAATTTCAAAGTACAGGTTTTAGGAACCATAAGGTATCTTGGTTTTGAGGGTTTTAAAATATTGTATCCTAACGTGTTGGATGTGATATTCCTTCAAAGAACTTGTTATTCGAGTTTTTTTAAGGATCGTATTTTTAAAAAATCTTCAAAGTTTTCAATATTCGACATTAAGACACTAATTAATCAACTAGGTATCAATTTTTGGGCGTTACGAGGGTGTTAATCCTTCCTCGTACGTAACCAACTCCTGAACCTATTTTTCTGAATTTTGTAAAATAAAAGCATTGTTTTAATAAATCTAAACCGTTTATTAAAAATAACCATTTTACGAGGTGACCCGATCACACCTCATAAAAAAAGATCGGTGACGACTCCTATGTTCGTTCGTTTTCAAAATCCAAGTCGACTTCTTTTTTCAAAAAAAAAGGTTTCGCCAGCTTGGCGACTCTACTAGGGACCAAAATAAGAGAGTCAAGCCATGAGTTGATTACTTTTTGTCTTTTTTCGGAAATTGAAAATTTGGTTTAAATTTATGATCCTTTTGTTGCATTTCATTTTTGTAGCCTGCATCATTTTTTTATTTCTACTTTATTTGTTCAAATCTCGATATATTTTTGGGTGTATCGCATTTGCATAATCGTTCGATTTACCCTTTTAAGTGGGAGTGAGAAACTACGCCTTCGTAAGGTTTTCACCTCTGCATGGGATAGTGAATCACTTTCGGGATACATCCATACCTATGTCTTCATGAGATTTTTATCTCCGTGGAACCATAGGGAAATGTATTCCCCTAAACTGAACTCGGTTCATATGAGCCTATAATGGGTGGGAATCGAGGAATCTACAGGTTCGGGTACCTTTACTTTAGAACCAAACCGCATATAGTGAGCCCTAAGAGCCCGCCTTAGGTAGAACCACACTAAACCCTAGTGGTCACCCGAATAGATGCTCTTTTCGTTTCTTTCTTGCTTTCTTTTGCTTTGTACTAACCTATTTTCTTTCGTTTTGGTTATGATTGCATTGCATTTTCATCATAGAAAAGATGTGTTGATTTACGTTCAGTTGCTAAATAGAGAGCTTGTCATAGAAAATGGTTTCTTGATAAAGTGAGAGACAATATGACAGTCCGAATATGGTCCAAGAAAACGTAATGATGAAAGAAGTGATAGTCTGGTGAATGAGTACACAACTTTACCTCGTTGCCTGGAGATTCAAGCTGACGAAGATTATTCGAGAGCTGCTAATGCCAAATTTCTTAAAGAAGCCAATGAGCATCACGAGGATGAGTGAACAATGGGTCGTGGCTCGGACAAATAAAAAGGAGATAGAGGAGGTGCCCCATTGAAGAGTTTTTGAGATTCAATCTTAACATACGGATTTGAGAAAAAGGATCGATGCCTTGACTTCGAGTATTAGGGCAATGTCGTATATGTAAATACCCATTCTATGTAAAGAGATTTGTTTTCTAGTAAAGTTGTTCTAATAGAATGGAATCAAGATCAACGCCTCTTTTTGCATTCATGCATCTGCATTACATTTCATTGCATGCATCTTTTCATTCATTAACATTACATTTCATTGCATACAATAATTTTCCTAAAATCCAAAAGTGCATTGAGTTCAGAACTCTAGTATAGAGCCAGATGGATGATAAAGAATTGGAATTCTTTGAAGATATCGATGGTATGGAAAGGAAATATGTTTATGTCTTTGAAAAAGGAACTAAAAAAAAATCTATCAGGAATTTGTTTCTACATCCCTGGAGGCGTTCTTGACAACGGGACTGTGGAGGAGATTCTTGTAGTTTTTAAGACCATTTCAAAGTAATATTCAGAACACTCTTATTGCTCTAAGCCTAGGAGCAATAGAATATCCTTTTGTGAAAAAGGCACATGTCCACTATTTTTTATTTCAACGAAATGCATCTTAGTGTCTTATTTTGGAAAACATTATTTTGTTCATTCCATTTCATTCATTCTCATACCACACAGATAATTATCTTTTGATTCATTAGCTCTTCAAATCTGCCTTCATCCCTATAACATGTCTCCAGATATCAATGATATAAGGAACACTGTTATTGACTCAGAACCTTCTTTTGAACGAGATATGTGTCCAAAGGAACCTCAAGACTTTGAAAATGACCGAGACTGTAGATTATCTCCTGATTTGTTAAGGATGGTAGAATAAGATGAGAAACAGATCCTACCTTACAAAGAACCAATGGAATCTATGACCTTTCTCTATATGGGTTATGGATGTCATTGGGCTGATCTCGCCAAAAGCTTCTGGCAGTAATCAATTCATCTTTGTGGTCGTCGATTACCTTACTAAGTGGGTGGAAACTGCTTCATATGCAAATGTTACAAAGCTGACAGTCAGCAAATTCTTGAAAAAAAATCATATATCGATATGAAATGCCAAAAAGGATCATATCGAACAATGCATTAAATTTGAACAATAGCATGATATCAAAAGTTTACAGTCTGTTCAAGATTAACACCATATTGTCCCAAAGTGAACGAAGCAGTGGAGGCAAAAAATAAACAAAAAAATTAAAAAAATCAAAAAATAAAAAAAACCAATAATAATAATAAAAACCTCTATCGGGGTAACATATTTCTCTTTGGCTTATCACAGTTTTACCTATTAAAGTCAAGGTTCCTTCTCTCCGAGTTTCTTTGGATCCAATCTGATTGAAGAGAAATGTTCAAAGTTATTCGTCATGGTCAAATGTACCAAAAACAAATGATGCAAGCTCACTAAACAAAATGTTCGCCCCAGAGAAATCCATGAGGGGAACCTGGTATCGAAGAAGATCCTTCCCATACAGAAGGACTTCAGAAGAAAGTGGATGTCAAACTGGGAAGGGCCTTATGTGGAAGGCTTTATCTGAAAAAGCGTTGATTTTGACCGGGAAGGATAACAAGGACTTGCCTAATCCTATGAGTTCAGATTCAATCAAAAAATATTTCCAAAAATTTCTTAACGAAACTTTAATATTAACTTTTTAACATGCCATAAATATTTATAAAAATATTTATGGCTCAGTTTAAAATCCTTCACTAAACAAGCTTCTTTCATCAAGAGTTTCATGCCTTTAACTTTGGTGGTCAAATATTCCTTCCACTATTTTACAATTTTCCTTGAAGTGTCATTTCTTGTTGCAAAAGAAGCATCTAGACTTAGATAAATCTTTAGGCTTTCTAGTTCTCTTTCTTTCCACATATGGTGGCCTAAAGACCTTAGCCTTGCCTTTCTTAGCACACTTTGTAAGAACCCTTACCCGTCTCCGTCATTTGATTAGGGTTACGAAATGCTACCATACAAAATAGAATAGAAACAAGCTATCACAGTTCAAGTTTTAGTTTTTAAAAAATTATTCATTAAACAAGTAACAATAAACATGATATTCATACATAATCAGGGTTAAATTGAGCTTACGAAAGTTTTGAAACAATTCAAAATAAAGTAGGGACTAATTTAAAACATTTAAGAAAAAGATGGAAAATATGCAAAAATAAGGGGTCACACGGCTGTATGGTTAGGCCCTGTGATAGCTTGAGGCCATATGGTACAAGGCCACATGCACGTGTCCTCAAATCGTGTAACAATCTAATGCCATGTGATAAAAGGTCACATGACTGTGTCATCTAGTTGTGTAATAAACTGTGGCTGTGTGAACCACCTTGCAACTAAATTGAAAAGACCACATGATTCTGTCCTACACTCATGTATGGCGTACAACTATGTAGCAGACCGTGTTACAAGCCGTGTGTGCCTAAAATACCTTCAACAACAAGCCAAATTTTACCAAAGATCCTTTAAGCTACAAGCCAATGCATTAGACCCTTGAACAACATGATACAAAACACCAAAATATACCAAACTCAACTTAATTCACTCAATCTAAATGCCTAACCAATATGTCGCGATTAGCACCATAATTCAATTATGAAACAATAACCATTCATTATCGTTCATGCCAAAATTTTTCATGTCTAAACACTCTCATACAATCATTATTTCTTTAACTAAGAAATCAACAAGCAAAGCTTAATAAGTGTCCTAAAACATGATTACCTATTTTCACAATTTAAGCATATTTCATTCAATCATGCCTTTAAACATTTCATACTATTCAAGCTAATCATCCCTAACATCAACAATTACCAATATTCATTATTAAGCCATGCTAATACCTAAACATACACATAATGCCATTCAAATCTTGGATAACATCATCAACTTACTAAATATCAAATAGGTACCAAACACTTAATACATCAAGGTTATTTATAATCTTATTCACAACCAAAGTACCAAAACATGATCATTAACTTACAAAGTAAACATCCAATATACATGCCACAAGTAACCAAATTTCAAACTTTAAAAGTCTACTAAATCAAATGATGACAAGTGTGAGCTTCTCGTTGATCCAGTCGACACGTTCCAAATGTCCAAAACCTATAGAAAAGTAGTAACACGAGTAAGTATATAAAATACTTAGTAAACTCATACAATATAAACATACACTTTCCTCAATTTCTATTCACATATAAATCATTATAAATACAAATATACATATCAAGATTCAAACCACAACATTAATATACAAAGCTTTGATTTCAATCATATGAATAACCATAATCATCTTCATTTCCAATCAAGCCAATTTAGATCTCAAAACCCAACACAACTAGCCACATAACCAATCTCAAATGACATATCTCTCATTCTTCAATCAAAATTTTACCTGATGAAACCTCGTAAAAGATCTCAATATACAGGTGAAAATAATAGTGTCTGGTTACCCGTTACACATATAAATCATTATAAATACAAATATACATATCAAGATTCAAACCACAACATTAATATACAAAGCTTTGATTTCAATCATATGAATAACCATAATCATCTTCATTTCCAATCAAGCCAATTTAGATCTCAAAACCCAACACAACTAGCCACATAACCAATCTCAAATGACATATCTCTCATTCTTCAATCAAAATTTTACCTGATGAAACCTCGTAAAAGATTTCAATATACAGGTGAAAATAATAGTGTCTGGTTACCCGTTAATTTTAAACTTGTACAATAATTACCATTAAACAGGGCTTAATATTCCTGTATTCTCGAGTCCGCAACATATGCAAAAGCTCAGAACCTAAACTGGATTCTCAAGTCTGCAACATAACAATTTTTCATAATTAAAACTTGTTCGAATAACTAGTTTTCTACCCTTGAAAGTTGAGAAATTAATTTTTTTTACAGTTATGCCGATTCAAATTAGGGTACCCAATTTAATATTAGAAAAAAAATTTTAAAAAATATCTTTGCATTTATGTGGATTTGAACCAGAATCAATTTATTTAAAATTAAATTAATATAAATGAAAAATGACAGTTTTTGAAATCAAATGAAGCCTGAAATTTTAAACTTGACTCTGGTTTAAATCAATATAAACACAAAATATATTTTTTATTTTTTAATATTTAGCAAAAATGACTAAATCAAAAAAGGTGCAAAAGTAGAGTTATAAACACACAATATATTTTTTATTTTTTAATATTTAGCAAAAATGACTAAATCAAAAAAGGTGCAAAAGTAGAGTTCTAATAGCTAAAAGTATTAAAGAGCTATAGAACTTTAAAGTAAGAGTACTTAGATGGTAATTAGACCATTTAAGTGATAGTGAACATTTATGAGATTGATTTTATTGAAATTATGGATGTTTTAAAAGAGTAAAAGAGTAAATAGGTAAATTAAAGTAAAATTTAAGTAAAATTAAGATATCAGCTTCTTTCATTTGGGTTTTTTCAAAAATTAATCTTTGTTGATAGATAAAAAACTTTTGTGAATTGATTTTTGTTGAAAATGTCAAGTAGGGATTTATTTGTAAAATGTGTAAAAATACATGGTGAAATTATGAAATAATGAATTGTATGAGTTGTTTTGGACCTATATGGAATTTGGCTGGCTTGGGTTAGGGATGAAATTGCATGAATTTTAGTTTACGAGCTTAAGGACTAAATTGTAAAGAAATAATAACCATAAGGGCAAAAGTGTAATTTTGCTTGATATGAATTTTGGATTGAATTGAATAGAATGGATATTAAATAGATTGAATTTATTCATTTAGATCAAGTTAGACGTTATATGGCTTTATATCGGGGTAAAGATAAAGTTTCAGATTAATTGACTCCGTTCTACACTTTTATTGTCGAGGTAAGTTCGTGCAATTGCATAATGTTTATATGCTATCTATTGAACTATATGTATATTGTGGATTACTATGTAAATAATATTGCACATCCAACGATGTTACGACTACTACTGAGCCCCGTTTGAACCTTAGGAATTCGTAAGATACAAATGACATGTCATTAGCGTTTACTTGTTTGGGTACTGGTCTTGAATATCTTACCGATGCCTAAGGTCCAGCATGTGTTGCGAATCCCCACAACTTGCGTGAGCAGCATCATGTAGTTTACATTTCGACCTACAGCTCATATGAGCGGGCCCATTTCACAACTCCTGTGAGCAAACTCATTTTACAGCTTGTGTGAGCAACTATGTATATGAAATGAAAGTTTACGATTATATGTTTAGAACACTTTGTCTGAGTTATCCTACGTATTCGACAATATTTTAAACAATTCAACATGCATAAATTTGCAAGGAAATGGTAAGTATTCAAAATCAACCAAGACATGTATGTATAAAATACATTGAAATGGTGAGCTACATGGAAAACATGTTATGTTATGATGGATGATAAATCTAATTGAATCATGTTCAAGTATAATGGCTATCCATGTTAAATTTCTTATGAATTATGTTCAAGTATGCTAACCTGTTTGTGATGGTGCTTAAGCTTGGCCAAGCTAAAGGTTGGATTATAGCATGTTAAATTTTAATGTTATGTAAATAAATGGCAAGTTATGTTTTATGTTACACGAACTTACTAAGCATTATATGTTTACATAGTCTCCTTTCCCATGTTTTATAGTTAACCAGAAGCTCGTCGGAGACCTATCACACTATCCTACGGTTATATCGGTAGCTTTTAGTATTTTGTTCATGGTTTTAATGACATGTATAAGTGGATTTGTATTAATGATCTAGTTGTTATATTTGGCATGTATATATATGGTTTTATGGTTGATGACATTTTGGTATTGTGGTGCTTTGAGAGCTAATGTTGAAATGGTTAAGTGATGGTATGTTTTGAATGACCAAATTGGTATGTTTAGATGTGGTTTGGCATATGGTTATTTGTGTTATGGCTTGGTATGAAAATAGGTAGTTGTGTATGGTTGATTTATGCCCAAATATGTTTATGTTTAGATTGATTTGATGACTTATTATTGAGGTGCCTTTTGGCATATTGGTTGTATGGATAAATGGTGTGTTGAAATGACTCTATTATGCATGTTTTAAGTATATTTTAAAGCTTGAATATATGTGCAAATGACTTGTAGGTGTGAGCATGGATTGGGTGAAAGAAATGACTTGAAATTGACCTATTTCTTGTCTACACGGCCAATGACACGGGTGTGTGTCTCAGCCGTGTGTCCTTTGTAGGTTCCAAAGGGTTGCAAGTCAGGCAGCTACACAGCCTAGCATACAGCCTAGCACACGGGCATGTGGCTTGGCCGTGTGACCCAAGCTAGAGAGTTACACAGGCATGGACATGGATTGTGACATAGCCATGTGTCCCTACTTCGAGTGTCCACACGGCTTGAGACACGGGCGTGTGTCTCAGCCATGTGACCCCTACAGTGTGAAATTTTCTATCTTTTTCCATGAAATTTCAAATGTTTTCGATTTAGTCCTGAATCGTTTCTAAAATGATTCTAAGGCCGCGATGGCTCAAATAAGGGGCAATATGCATGTGTTTGAATGTACTATGACATGATTTATTGAATGTTAAGTAATGAATGATTTTAAGTTATGTTTTTATGGTAATGCTCCGTAACCCTATTCCAATGACGGATACGAGTTAGGGGTGTTATAGAAAGGACAAGTTTGCTCTTTGATCTAATCTTCAATGATTAATTTACTTTTTTTAATAGAAAACACAAAATGCAATCTACTCCTAATACAGAGTCTCCACAGTACTTTTAACAAAATTTTAATATCCTATTAAATATTTAAACAATTAAATTTCATAAACTAATTCAAAAATGAAATTCCTTTTCCCCAATAAAAACGACATTGTTATATTCAAAATCCAAAGTCTTTGGTGGAATTGTCTTGTGTTTCATCCTGGTGGCTTACGTCCCATTTACATAATTGGCGCACCGATGGAGCAATTGTTGACAAGCAGGATTTGCGCTAATTGTTTTTTTCTTAATTTCCTCCTACGTTAACAATTATGGCTTCAATTATTTCAAGTTAAATTAATTTGAGTTTAAGATTAATTAAGATAAAATAAATTTTTCTTATTTTGGGTATTAGTAAGGTAGTAATTACCTGTAATTATAAGAAATTTTATTTTTTTAAATGTGTTTGACTAATAAAAATGTAATTACATTTTAATTCTCAAGATTATGTCAGTACTATAAATTTTTAATACACTATATAGTTTTAAATTATAAAAATATTAATTATTATAAAATTATCAATAATACTCAAGAAAAAAAATTATAAACAAATAATGAACCTAAAATCAAATCATCGTATATATAATATGTTGTCCAAGAAAGTATTCTTCAATATAATTACTAATAAAACATATTATGCAATTTTGTCTAATTACTTTAGTATTCTATAATGTCGGTTGGTATAATCATTGCTACTATCGACTGGCTCTAGACCAAGTATATATAATTAACAATAAATAATATGTAATGTAGTTAAATTTAATATAAATAATTTATAGTAAATATTAGGAGAGGGATCCACTAACACCGATATAAAACTTGTCATGCTTGTAAAATTTTTAATCGATCTTATATCTCTATCATATTGATCTAAAATTTTTCTATACTAATAAATATTTAACGGTTGAAAGCTTTTTTTACATAAAACGAATAGTTAAAAAAATTTAATTTATGTCAAACTTGATATGCATGATCTACATTAATAAAATATGAAATATGACGGTTCTATTGTTAAAATATTAATTGTATAAAAAAATTGTGAAAGAGTGTACAACCACTTAAGTTTTATACTAGTATAAGTGGATTGTTTCCTTAACTACTATTTGATTTAGTTAATTATTTAGTAGGTCAAAATTTATTAGAAATTATCTCTTGTTAATAAAATTTTTATTTTATCTAAACAGGATTAGTAAAAGGGTAAACTACACCCATGGTCACTTTTGTTTACCTTAGGTTATGTTTTAGTCACTTATGTTTGAAATGTTATGTTTTAGTCATTTACGTTATCATGCTGTAACATTTTAGTCACTGAGCCGTTAATCGTCGTTAATGGTGTAACGGTAAGCTGACGTGGCACGTTAAATCATCATTTCAAACAAAATTTTAGGTTAAATTATACAATTGATCCCCATATTTTTTTCGTTTTAAGTAATTTAATTTTTTTCTTTTATGTTCTTTAAACTTTCTTCTTTTTTCCATTCTCTTTTGTTTCTCCCTCTGTTTTCATATCTTTCTCATTTCTTTTAACATATTAGGAAGTCGAATTGTCAGTGAAAAAAGAAGTAGGAAGTCGACTATCATCATTTGCCTACAACCAAAACCTTATAACCAAAACCCATAAACTCATACCATGCTTCTTTCTTCACTACCAATTCGACTTCCTGGTATGTTAAAAGAAATAAAGAAGGTAGGAAAATAGAGCGAGAAGCAGAAGAGAATGGAAAATAAAGAAAGAAAGTTAAAAGAACATAAAAGAATTAAATTGCTCAAAACGAAAAATTATGGGGACCAATTGTACAATTTAACCTGAAGTTTTTGTTTGAAATGATAATTTAACGTGTCACGTCAGCTTACCATTACACCATTAACGACAATTAACGGCTCAGTGACTAAAATGTTACAACACAATAACGTAAGTGACTAAAACGTAACATTTCAAACATAAGTGACTGAAATGTAACCTAAGGTAAACAAAAATTTCCAGTTAATCAAATCTAGTTAATTAGTTTTTTTCAAATCAACTTGAATAAGTAATTCGATTTCTTAAGTTCGAGTTGAATAACTCAAATAACATATTGATGTAAATCCTCATTGGGTCCTTGACAATTTTGAAAATGTGCAACTTGCTCCCTCTCAAAAAATTCAAAATAAAATTATAAAATATTATAAAATATTTTTTCAAAAAATTTATAATTATATAAAAATTATTTTTAAAAAAACTTAAAAAAATATATCTAAATGCTGAGTTATATATATATTTAAAATCCAAAATGAAAACTTTGAGCCCCTAAACAAGTAAATTATCGCATCAAATTTAACATACTAATTATCTTGTTTTTTCCTCCTATTTTATTTTAAAAGAGTTTTTAAGCATATATGGTATTTTTGTTCTTCAATTTGAAAATTAGCCTATATTATCAACAAGATTTCAGTAAGGCTGGCTTAATTTTTTTTTTATCTTCACTCACACAAATTTATTCAACTTGACTTGATTTGACTAACTCAAATCAACTAAACATAGTTTACATTTTATTCATTTTAGTCCCTATATCTGAATTGCTCATACTTTTTTATATTTGGCATCGAATCAAAATCAAATTTTATATTCTTTCATTAGGGATCTTGTACTTTTAGTTTACAAAATAATTTCTTAATACCTTTCAATTTATTCAATTTAGTTTCTAATGTCACAATTAACTAAACCTTTAATTCTAAGCTAATTTCAATCTCTTTTATAGAATCTTAGCAAAATCTAAGTTTAACAACTAAACATCCATCAAATTCAAACCTAATTTCATCACCTTCCATCAATGGAAATTTGTATAAACTTGACAAACTGAAAAATCTAAGATATGGGCTAGCTTAATCAAGCTCAGTTGATCATGATTGTATAAATTTTCAAAGAAAGTAGCTTAATTACCTTGATGATTTTAGCTCGAATGTGGCTAGAGAAAATTGGAAATTTTCTTATTCTTTCAATGGCCATGGATGGTTTAAAAAGAAGAAAAACAAGTGATTTGTTTTCTCCCTACTCGCTTGTATATATACTTAGGGCACGTTTGGTTCGCTGTAATGGAATAGAGGCGTAATGGAATAGAGGTGTAATGGAATAGAGGTGTAATAGCAAATCAACTGTTTGGTTGAATGTAATGGAATAGAGGCGTAATAGTAATCTTGTATTTGGTTGAATGGAATAGAGGTGTAATAGCATAAAGGAAAAAACTAAAATGACTAGAATACCCTTAGCAGAAATTTGTTTAGATAAATGATTATTGTTATTGTTATTAAATTTTAATAAGATTATTAATATCAGTAATAAATAATTTAATCATATTTTAACATAATTATTATTAAATATATTTTAATTAAAATATATAATTTAATAAAATTCTTAATAATCAATATTCTTATATGAATTTACTCAAATCATAATATATGATACTATAAAATATAATTTGAAATAATTAATATTAAATATATTTTTATTAAAATATATGATTTAATAAAATTCTTAATATTAAATATTCTTATATGAATTTTCTAAAATCATAATATATAATACTATAAAATATAATTTAACATAATTATTATTAAATATAATTTAATAATAATATATAATTTATCATCATACTATAGATAAATATTGAAATTTGTCACTGTACTTTATTTTTATTTATATTTGCCGTTATTTTTTAAAAAATGAGTAAATTTGTAACTTAATTTTTATGTTATTGAATTTTACCACTAAAATTTAAATTTTATTAATTTTTGCCATTAACTCTTATTTTTTAGTTAAACTCTTAATTTAAATTTATATTGAATTTTTATTTTTTTAAATTACAAATATCTTCATTTAACTTAACGAGTAAATATAATTCTTGACTTTCCTTTCTCATCATCTAAACAAAAGCACAATAAACAAATTGTCAAAAAGAAACCCAAATCCAATAGTTGGGAGATTCAAAAGCTTTTTCCAATAATGTGTTTCTTCTATAAGAAACAATGCTTATAAGCAGCTTGTCAAAGCTCAAAATCTATTTAGTCCTATGTCATACATCCAATGTCATTTGTATATATGCTCCCTCACATCAGCACAAAACACAAGACTCAATATGAAGCATACATGAGAAGAAAACAGTTGGATTGAGTTAATGAAGTACATGCATCTTATGTGTTTTTCTTTCTCAGGGAAAACCTTTCGAGAAAAAAGAAAGTAGAAAAGGAATTAAAAAAATGTTGGTGAAACGTTTAAGGAACATGCAAACAAGGTATCCTACAGTCATGCTCCCAATTATTGTCTCCCCTTCACAGATGGTTAACACATCCTCTAGATATAGGACTGTTTGCTTCCAATGGGTAGCTCGCGATCTTGGTCCTGCATTTTGTATTTGCCATTAGCCAAGGCAAAGTTCTTCTAGGATGGCTTGTTGATTTCTATTCGTAGATAAAACGGAAAGGACAAAAGATGGAGAATTTTGATGTAGATACAAACCTGTAGAGAAACCCATCAATTTGTGGCATTTGGTAAACGAAACATCAAAATATGCAACGAAAGCATGGATGTAATCATCACGCTCTGCAATAAGCTTGAAAGGTGCAATGAAAGAAGCATCCCCAGGAACCATCTTAGAAATATCCATTGTCTGAAACCAGAAAACCAAAATAAATAATTCAGTTGTACTCCAAACACATTATTTTGTAAAATAATTTCCAGTAAGTGTTCATATATATAGATACCCAATGATATATACATACATACAGGAATATGCTTGTGTATTTTCTCACCTTGAGAAGGTGGCAATTTGTTACAATTTGTTTCTGGTCAACCGTGTCAACAAGAGGTTCCATCATAGCTTGCTTTTTTATACAACTCATGTCAAAGCCATAAACATTATTCCAAACTGTAGCAAGATAATGCCATGTAGAAAAGATGGGGTATATATAAGAATACAAAAAGTTGAATTGCAATGAAACACAATAGAAAAACTCGTTGAAAGTTATACAAATACATATGAACATGAATACCTAGATTTATATCAATTTAGCAGTTTGTTATACTCACATTCGATCTTGTTGTCTTTGTACTCGGCATCCTCAATTGCTGTCAAGTAAAGAGAAGCTTCATCTGGTAGCACAACTCTATCATCAACCTGACACGGGTGAAGGAATAAAAACTTTGATTGTAAAGAATGTAGCTTATAAGAACCCAACAAAAGTTTTACTTTGATGAGCAAGAGTAAAAATAAATTTAAAAGGCCCAGCCCGTTCACCATACGAAATAATAAGGAAGCAAACTGCTCAAGAGAGCTTGACATGATGATGGAGTTAAAATCTCAATCAATTAACAGTTATAGCAGGAATCTAAGCTACTTTCTGCAAATCATAGCATGCAACGGAGAATTTAACTAACAAAGTAGCTAGCTGCCCCCAATCACACGAAGCAATACAAGAAGACACAACAATTTTAAAAACTTCACCATCAGGCAAGCCATTTGTTTCAACAATTTGTGTAGCCATGTCAGCCATATGGGAGCATTCAACCTAGGAAAGGGAAAAATATGAACAACATTTGACAAATAAGAGATAGACGCCAGGAGTGTAAGAATTTGGTCAGACAGATTATTAACAACACATAAAACAGAAACAGAAGGAAGATGTAAACTGGAAGTCATACAGCATAAACATGTGCCGCCCTTGCTTTTGCACAAAACAGGGACAAAATTCCAGTCCCAACTCCCACGTCAAGAACTACTTTGTTCTGGAATAGAAACTTATTCCGATAAATAACATTTTGATATGTCTTGGTTCGCACTACATCTTTAAGCATTTCTTGAAATACAAGGAATGGCAGGTTAACACAGAGGAAAAACATTTCACAAAAAAAGAAGAAATGAAAAAGTTATGCAACTGTATCAAGTTCTTCTACTGAAACCAAGAAAACAAACGCAGAAATCATTTCAAGAAATTTAAGTAAAAGATTAAGTTAAAAAAAGAAGACAGTTTTTGGATAGTAACTGTGATGCATTAATTCATGTATGAGCTTAAACAAACAGAAAAATTACAACCAACCCTCCAATCACAGATATTCGGCACCTAATAGATCACAAAATAATGGTGACTGAAGCAGAACAATTCCATAAATAAGTCGACAAAAACGAAACAAGATTCAAATGTCCAAGTTGTTGCACACTTACTTCATGAATACCTGTACATACACAAAAGAGGGGACAAAGATTTAGAGGAAAGTGCTCACTAGAGATAAATACAAGAATGTATGACTTGAAACATCAGCGAACACAATGCCCTACCTAATACCGACATGCTAGCCCCATAAACATGCAACCAGTGAACCACAAATTACTTAGATATAAATACAAATAAATAAAACCAATAATTCAAAGTTCTTACCCTTCTTTTCAGTTTTCACCCTTAACCTTAAGATCAACTTGTAAACTTACTAACATTATCAACCCATGAACCCCAAAACTAAACTAGGCAACTAACAAAAACAAGCAACTGGTAAAAAAAAAAAACAGCAACAAAGAGTGGACTATATCTCGATGGCAGTGACAAGTAGAGATGACAGCGACGGTGAGCCTCAAATCGTGATTTGGGAAGCAACAGCAGCAAGAGACCCTTGAGAAGAACACAACTTAGGCTTGTTCTTTTTCTTTTTGGCTTTTGGCTTTTGCCTTGATAGTCTCTAGTTTAGGTTAGTTTCTTCTTTTTCCATTTTTTAAGGATTTCAGTTAGGGAAGTTGGTTTAGGGTTTGGGTTGGGTTTTACCCCCGGTTTAAGCCATAATTTTGGGCTAAAAACTTAAACAAAGTCGATTTACTAAGTTCTTATCAGTTGAATTGGTTTTTTTGGGTCCAACAGTTCACTCTAACTTGATTTAATTCTTCTATCTGGATTTATATACCGACTATTTTCCAATTCGATCGATTGATCTAATCCAGTTTAAACAACATTGTATAAAATTATATTTTTAAAATATAAAATTTATCCTAAAATTAAAATATCATTATTGTATAAAAATAAGTTTTTAAACTTAAATCACATACAAAAATATTTAGAAAACCATAAAATAATTAAATTTAAGAGTAATTATTTATAATAACTTACGTAATTACTTAAAATCTTACCATCCCTTAAGAATTCAAGAATATAATTTAGATGCCATAAAATAACTAATGATGTGTTTTCTATATTATAATAAGGTTACTTGTTAAATTTGATGTCACGAGTCACTTGACACTATCCTGACTCAGTTAGGAGTGAATAAAACTCCATTCAATTAGAAAAATCATCTTTTTAAAATTTTCAGTTAATCAAATCTAGTTATTTAGTTTTTTCAAATCAACTTGAATAAGTAATTCGATTTCTTAGGTTCGAGTTGAATAACTCAAATAACATATTGATGTAAATACTCATTGGGTCCCTGACAATTTTGAAAATGTGCAACTTGCTGCCACTCAAAAAATTCAAAATAAAATTCAAAAAAAATGTAAAATATTTTTTCAAAATATTTATAATTATATAAAAATTATTTTTAAAAAACTTACAAAATATATCTAAATGCTGAGTTATATATATTTTTAAAATCCAAAATGAAAACTTTGAGCCCCTAAACAAGTAAATTATCACATCAAATTTAGCATACTAATTATCTTATTTTTTCCACTTATTTTAAAAGAGTTTTTAAGCATATATGGTATTTATGTTCTTCAATTTGAAAATTAGCCTATATTATCAACAAGATTTCAGGAAGGCTGGCTTAATTTTTTTTATCTTCACTCACAAATTTATTCAACTTGACTTGATTTGAGAAAAAAAAATCAAATCGAGTTAGGATGATAAAATAGGACTCTTCAATTTGACTAACTCGAAATTTTCACTCAATTCTTTCAAACAATCACCCTTAAATCAAACACCTATTGGGTTAGAAAAAACTGTTAATTCAATCAAACAATCACCCTTAAATCAAACACCTATTTGGTTAGAAAAAAAATGTTAATACAATCAAACAATCACCCTTAAATCAAACAGGGGAATGTCACGACTATGAAGATAATTCCCTCAATTTTTGCATCATTTACTTCAAACATGTCAAGCACCAATTCCAAATGGTCTAAATGACCCAAAAGCTCAACTTAACACATTATAAGCATGATCTCAATTGCCAAATCTCATCCTTGACACATCAGCACATCTTTAAACATATGATCGTAGGTATATACTTATTCATCCTAGATTCATGCATTATACTCTTTTACTTGGCATGCAAGAAATAACTTAATCACAAGAACAACATAACCAAAACAAACAAGCATACCATATTACCACTAAATTAATTCACATACATACCACCAAACACATATGATCATATCCAAAATACAAGCTTTTCCTCAAAAACTACCAAAATGACAACTTGAACCTAAGAATCAACTCAAGCATTAGGTACATGCCACTTGCTAAAAGCATAACAAAAACTATACAAACTTTGTTGAGTCTTTTGGTTGCTATCGCATTCCTTGATTTTTTGAGATCCAATGGTACCTGTGCATGGAATAAACAAATTGTACACTGAGCAATAGAGCTCAATAATGCTAACATGATTTAAAGCAATAATTACATATAAGTAGAATACCAAGTGCATATAATATGAAATCTAAACACTATCTAAATCACAAATTCCTTTCTTATCTCATGAAACAAAACATCATTCTTTAAGCTATTTCACATGTCATATTCTATTATTCGATCTCTTTAATATTATATCTCACTTACATGAATGGCAGAACTTGTTACAAGAATGAATTCATTTTCTCATTACATTCTCGAATCCACTTGTTTTTCAACCGTATTGGCCCTCACAACTTGTAATAACCAAACCATATGATCTTTCACATAACATCTTTTATTACTTTAACATTAGTATGCATGATACACATTTCACCATTACATTCCATATCAATTTTCAATAAAAAAATGTATGTTTCATAATCCTTATTAACCGGAAACAGACTAAAGAAGAATACATGGATCATCCAACCATCACACCAATATATCTAGCACCTAGTGCCTCATCAGTATGTCCAAAGTATAATATGCGCTCTGTGCCTCATCGATCGAAATGAACTGAAGTAACCATATTAATGTGCTAGCACCTCATCGGTACATCTGAAGTAAAATATGTGCTCCACGCCTCATCAGTATAAACCGAAGTAAAATCTCATACTCTAATCCTATGGCATGCCAACTATACCTGATTCTATTCGAGGTCTTTCACAGGATATCCAATGTTTCAATTGTATATACGGTTCACATACTATAGTTTTATACATATCAATTCACATCATGCTCAAATCAATTCATATCATCATATGCACATTATCACAATTCCACAAGTTACCAACTACGTCATACTTACCTAGTCATAAGTCAAGTAAGTTCATTACCTTAATCACAAGTAATTGCAACAATCCATTTATGCAATTTGAATTTAAATCATGAAAACACAAACCAAGATAACTACTCATCTATAACTCATGCTTTCTTTTATCTCAAGATGGCCCGATATTGTCTTTAACTACATATTATAATTAAATTATAGAAATAACATTGGTTTTCACACAAACGCATGAAAAAAAATCAACTAAACATAGTTTACATTTTATTCATTTTAGTCCCTATATCTGAATTGCTCATACTTTTTTATATTTGGCATCGAATCAAAATCAAATTTTTTATTCTTTCATTAGGGATCTTGTTCTTTTAGTTTACAAAATAATTTCTTAACACCTTTCAATTTATTCAATTTAGTTTCTAATGTCAAAATTAACTAAACCTTTAATTCTAAGCTAATTTCACTATCTTCTAATAGAATATTAGCAAAATGTAAGTTTAACAACTAAACATCCATCAAATTCAAACCTAATTTCATCAACTTCCATCAATGGAAATTTGTATAAACTTGACAAACTGAAAAATCTAAGATATGGGCTAGCTTAATCAAGCTCAGTTGATCATGATTGTATAAAATTTTCAAAGAAAGTAGCTTAATTACCTTGATGATTTTAGATCGAATGTGGCTAGAGAAAGCTTGGAAATTTTCTTATTCTTTCAATGGCCATGGATTGTTTAAGAAGAATAAAAATAAGTGCTTTGTTCTTTCCCTTCTCGCTTGTATATATACTTAGGATTAAAAGATTAGTTAAGCTGAATTAAGAAACAAAACCTTAATTAACTATGCATATGATAATGATTAATTGAAGGATTAATGGAAATGGATGGAGAGAATTGTTTTCATCGACTAACTCGTGCATTAGTAATGGTTAAATAACCATTAGGTCCTTTGCATAATTTTTAATTGGGTCCTCAAGCATGTCATAATTTAAAATTTAATAGTGATTGCACTTTTATAATTTAGTTCATGTATTATAATTAATGATTTTTTCAATTTAATTACTCGACCGACCACTAATATACTTTCATACTAAATGCATAAATTTTTCTATTCATAATTTCATGGACATGGTTTATGGAATTGGGTTCCGAAACTGGATTTTCGAACACCGTCTAAAATCGGGTCATTACATGTGTCATCCTCTATGCCTGCTTATAGAGTTTAAAAACTTAAATTGACAGTGTATCAAATAAATTTTCAATACTTTTTACATGAAATATTTGGGTTGGTCTAGAAATATTATTATTTAAAATTTCAAAAACGAGCACCTAATTATTCACATGGTACTAAATGATAAAATTCTGAGATCGGAAAAGGGATAAATCTCAAACTACACATGAACTTTGATTCGATGAGGTTACCGATTTGCTTGCTGCTTTGGACAATATAGGGCTAAATTTCTTATTGTGTTAAGTGCTAGCAATCACTTTAGATATGTTGCGCTTGAGTTCTAACAGAATCAGTTGTCAACGTGTCATAATGTTCTCTTGATGCTAAAGCTGAAGCCATTGCCGTGTTGATAGAGCTTGTCCTTCACCGCCAGCAACAAATATTTATTATTAATTTTATTTTCCCTAAATTATATAATTCTATTTATGAAATAAATTAATAAATTTTCCCTAAAAAAATTCAAATAGACATTGCTATAAATAACTATCAAACTTTTGTTACATTGCCACTTTCATTTGCTTTTGGAAGATTTTTTTTCCTAAACAATCATTTATTCATTATAAAGATAAAATACAACAGCAATGGAACAATAGTGATAGTTCCAAATAAACCACAGACATCAACATCAACACCAAATGAAAGGGAAAAGTAAACTCAAATTGAATATAAACCTAAATTTATGTCCTAGATTATATTAAATAAAGTTACGAAATTATAATTTAGAAATTAATTCGATTAAAAATTTTAAATACCTAATTCAGATAATTTTTTTATTCAATTAAGCGAAATACAAATAAACAAAGACGACATATATCTTAGAACATTTGACATTGCAAACTAATTATAGTAACTAGCTTAGCAATATCCTCGAAATTAATCTTGTACGTAGTACAACCACATATATAGGTAGAGAATGTCTATGATATGAACTTATATAATTGGATACGAAGCTTCCATGGCGATACCACATAAGCCACCTGGCGTATTCACATCCCTTTGAATCCTAATATACCCATTTTCACCCCAAGTTTCTCCCCATGAATTCTTAACCAGCCAATAGTTTAAACCTTCTTCACTTTTCCCGTATCCAACAATGGTGACTGCGTGGGCGAAAGAACTCCCACAATCTTCGGTAAACACTCCACCTTTGTAAAGCTGAAAGTATTTCCCATAGCTATAGCTATGGCCTCTGATTACGACCGAAACCGGTTGTTTTGCGACGGCCTTTAGCAATGCTTCTTCGTTTTTTTCAGGCACCGTTCCATATCCAGTTATGGAAACTTTGTTTATCTGTTTACCAGTGTCGCAAGTTTCTTGCATTTGTTGATATGGGTAGCTTTCTTCGGTGGTTATTCCTTGGTTTTGGATAATGTATTCGAAAGCATCCGTCATCCATCCTCCTTGACAACCACCGTATCCTCCATTTTTGCTGCAATCCACCAGTTGTTGCTCTGATAATGAGATTAAATTACCAGTTTTGATTTGGACTATCCCTTCAACGGCTGCCACTGCTGAAAAGGTCCAGCAACATCCTGAAAAAGTAAACCAACAATAACCCTTTTTAAGTATAAAACAATTAGTGAAAAAGATAAATAAATGCTTCTTGGCTGAGCAGTATATATAAATATTTAAAATATTTGATAGGGTTCAGTTAGTATGGATTTAATAATATAATTATACTTGTGCATATAAAGTATACAATCAAACCAAATATTTTTAATTTACTAAAAACTTAACTAGCATGTATATTAATACAACATGATATACGATGGTTGAATTAAGTAAACATAAATAACCTTTTATATAAGTTAATACTCAATTAATATGTTAGCCAAAATTTTTTTTATGTATATATATATAATTGGTACTTACCGCATTGGCCTTGACTCTTAATATGAGTCACTGCACCTTTTTTCCTCCAGTCGAAGTTTGTCGGAACATCTGTGAAGTTTTCGTCCATAAGCGATGTTGATTGAGACATTGTGAGGTTGCCTTGCATCTTGTATCCCGTATGTGTTGCAATGAATTCATCGTATGTCATGTCTGCAAATTCATTGAGTCCTAACTTAAAACTTCTATTTCCACCATTGTTGAAGCTCTCAATATAGTTCAAGTTTTCCTTAAATATATTAAGACCCTTCTCCTTTTGTAATTTACTCTCATATTTTCGACCATAATCTACTATCCATTGTTCGTGTTTATCAACAATGGCGCTTTCATGAAATGTTCGAGACATGGAAATAGATGCCAATGTCCCAAAAATAAAAAACAAAAAGACATGGATGAAGCTCATTGTTTTGCTGTATAGCAGAGATACAACTATAAACCAAGGGTTTTGCTTTTCTTTGCTAATTGCTAAGTTGCGAAGAACTAGCACTGAGTGGATGTGTATTTATAATTAAAAAAAATTGATTCAATTCTTCTTCTTTATTTTTTTTTCTTTTTAAATCAACTCATCTTATGAATATCTACATAAGATGCCAACTCTATGAAGAAAATTTTACTTTTCTGTTGGCAAAATGCTTTCAAAATCACGTTCCTAGCAACGAAATGAAAAAAAAAATCAAAATAATGAAATTTGAATCTTTTTAACTATTTTATTAAGTTTAGTTCGTCCCCATTTTTTATTCATTTTAAAATATTATTATATTAAATATTTAAACAATAAAAACTCATAAATTAATTAAAAGAATGGGAGTTTTTTAAATTCCAACGCTTTTAGTGTAAGGGTGTGTTTGATAAATTATTGAAAATTTTCATTCATTTTATTGAAAATGAAAGTTTTCTACATTTAATATTTTAATTATGTTTGACAATCAACTTAATTTTTTACTTAATATAAAAATTTCAGCAAAAACATGTTAAATAAAATAAATATGTAGATAATTACTTATAGTCTATTTTAATTTATTAAATTTTGAAATAAATTATCATCTAAAACTATCCAAAACAATATAAATATTATATTAATAAGATTAAAAATAAAAATAAACAATCTTTTAAAAAACTAATATTTACTTTTATCAAACAATATAATTATATTTAGTATTTATATTTACTAATTTACCAAATAATGTTTTAATATAAATTTAATATTTATAAATTTTAACCGTAAAAATTTAATACTTAGTTTTTTTTTATCTTTAAAATTTTAATTTAGCAAATACACCCTAAATATCTCATGCTCGACAGATTCAGACAATAGTGTTCAGCTTTAGACACGATGTGTCATGTATCCACTTGACAAAATTCTAGCCCATACGATACTGTATTACTTAATTGGCGCAGCAAATATTGACAAAAGCAGGATTTGCGCTAAAATTTTGTCTTAAATTTCCATTGTGTGATTGGTAAATGGATGAGACAGACTAGATGCTAATCAGGGTCAACTGCCCTTGCCTGCAAGAGAGTTGAGGTGATTTAGTTATGTCTAATATACTAAGAAGACCTTCAATTATTATTTATGGTTTAAACGAGCCCTTTTGAAGTTAAATAAACCCTAAAGCTATGTTTTTTATTCATGAAAGCCCTTGATTTTAATATCAAAATTAAAAAAATTATTTTCAAATTTTAAAATCATTTACATTTAATGTTGTTATGAATTTCATGAAAATAATTTATTAAATAAAAATAAAATAAAATTTTATATTGATGTTAAAATGTATATAATTTCTATTTATTTAATCATGTGCGAAAAAACAGGGAAAAGAAAAAGGTAAACTTAGTGAGCTGTCAAACTCAACAAGTTGCATTTATACTCCGTGTTAATCCAATTTAATTATAAATGAACAAAATTTGATTCGATTAATTTTTTTCATATTTGAGTATCTAATCGAGTTATTCAATTTTTTCAAATCAACTCCAATAAGCAATTTAGTTTCTCAGGTTCGAATCGAGTTAAATTTTACAACTTGAATAAATTTAATAACATATTGATATAAATACCCATTGGGTTCCTGACAATTTTGAAATTGCGCAACTTGACCCCTCTCAAAAATTTATAAAAATTTCAAACTTATTTATAAAATATTTATGAAAAAAAATTGTAAACATATATAATTCAAAATAGAAATTATATAACAATTTTTTTAATTACGACATCAATGTTAACGTACTAGTTATCTTGCATGCCCTTTTTTTCCTCTTATTTTATTTTAAAAGAGTTTGTAAAACCTAAGGTTCAGAAAAGAGTTTAATGAGTGCCATCGAGATGTCGAGGGTCTAAGGTTGCTGTAAACATTTGAAGAAATAAATACATAAATTTATTTTTATATTAGATATATATAATTATTTGTATTGCAATATGTAAACTTAAATTATGTTATATCGATAATTGTGTTAGCAATTTGCGAAAATTGAATTAAATTAATGTTTCATATATAAAATTGCATAAAATCAAAGTTCATGTATAGCATTACACATTGAACCAATTCATGTATAATTTTGAGATTTATACCATAAAAAATATCTAAATTGAGTCATTTGCCAATAGTTAGACCGGATTAGAGAGCAAATATCCTCTCTATGCAAGAGAAAGGATTTTGTTTGATTAGATGTTCTTATACATGTCTAGGAGGGACCTATTATTGGAAGTGTTGAAGATTGGAGGTGGTTAAAGGATCAATCGAACAAGTGAAGTTTGAGGTAAGAAGCTAGGAATATTTTTGTGTATTCGAGTTTTAGTTGAGCTTGGTATTGTATGTTAACCTTGATTTTGTGATGAATGTAATTGGAAGTTAGAAATTTGCATGAAAGTGACAAGAGCAGTGGAAAACCTAAGGTTCAGAAAAGAGTTTAATGAATGCCATCGAGATGTCGAGGGTCTAAGGTTGCTGTGTCACCTATTGTTTCCAAAGTATCCATGAGGTACCAATTGATATTAGCCTAACAAAAACCACTAATTGTATATCTAAACAATTTGAGCATAATACATGTTTCAAACACCACATATACTACCATTGATATATCATTACTATCCAAATTATCAAATTGAACATTCACAACTCAAAACCAAATTAGTACAATGGCCATTTGCAAAATTCCACCATCAAAACCTTGAACATACCTATATGAACATTTTAACATTCTATATACTTAAATTCAAATGGAAATCAACCAATTCCAGGTTCCTAAAATGACCTTTTACCATATATAACCATCTCAACCTTAGGTACATGCCATATATCAAAACATAAAGGAACTATACAAACTTTGTTGAGTCGAGATCTATGATTTGGATGTTGGGTCACTCATCGATCCTTCGAGATCTTTTAATACCTGCATATGAAATAAACAAATCATACGCTGAACGATAAAGCTCAATGGTACTTTCATGATTCAAGTCAATAAAAATGAAAGCATTAACATAAAAGAAGTAATCAATATATGGTCAAGTTTCAACCATTTCATTTACCATTCATGTATTAAATGTTAAAATTATGAACAATCTCATTTTACTAACTATATGTATTTTTCATATGTATGAATGCATGATATATCGATTTCATCATCATTGCATAGCCTTTATTTTACTATTGTCATCCCGGGTTACTCGGCATCGATGACTTTTAGAGTTTGTATGTTCTACCATCCCGGGTTACTCGGCATCGATGACTTTCATTATCTACATATTCTGCAATCCCCGGTGGCCCCAGTAACGATGGTTTTCACTATATACACATTTTACCATCCTAGGTGGCTCGACAACAATAGTTTCCACAATTTACAAATTCTACCATCTTGGATTGCCCAACAATAATGGTTTTCACTATTTCGATATTCTACCATTTCGGATGGCCAGATAACAATGGCTTTCACTGTTTTGATATTCTACCATCCTGAATAGCCCGAAAACGATGACGTTCATTGTTTATATAATCTACCATCCTAGATGGCCCGGCAACGATGGTTTTCAATCACTATATTGATGACCCTATAACATGCCAACTAAACTCAACTCTGCCTTAGATAGTCAGTAGGGTAACCACTAAATAAATACACATCATAGTCATACATCATATACATGTTCATCTCAATTCAATATTTGACATACTATTCCATCACATACGAATCAATTCATATCATACTCATTTTTATTATATTCAAATCAATTCACAATCTAGACATTCAATACATGATATAATCTTAATAGTTAATAAGCAGTAATCATGTATGCATGTATGCATGCATGCATGTATGTATGTATGTATGTATGTATGTATGTATTGAATTGAAATATTAAAAGTACAAATTGAAGTTTTTGTCACTCGTCTATGACTCTTGTGTTTCCCTTCTTTCAAAACGGCTCGATGTCATCTTTAACTATGTTCAATAATTCTATAATAGAAACAACGTTAGCTTACACCCAATTAACATTCAAATACTTAGCCAAACATATTTTTCATTTTATTCAATTTAGTCCCTATATCTGGGATACTCTTATTTTTCAATATCTAACATTGAATCAAAATTCGATTTCACATTCTTTCCATAGGGACCTTATACTTCCTATCTATAACAAAATTTCATGATAGTTTTCAATTTAATCAATTTAGTCCCTAATGTTACAAAGTTATTTAACAAGTTTAATTTAGTTTCTAATTTAGTCCTTATCACAATCTAAGCTCACTATCTATTAATCTCTTCAATTTCAAGCTTAGTTCATCAATTTCTCTCTAATGGCAACTTGTTAAAAACTAAAACTAAGTGATTGGACAAATTAATACATTAATTAACTAAATCAAGCTCTCATGATAAAAAAAATCTATAAAAATTTGAATAAAACAACTTAATTATCTTATTCAATATGGATGGCCAAATGACAAAGAAAAATTATTTTTTTTAGTAGCTCATGGCTTGGGCAAGAAGATGACAATGTCATCTTTCCATCGACTAATTTGCTTTATATATTAAGGATAATTAGTTTAATTAATTAGATTAATCAATCTTAGTTGACTTTATTAATTTTTTATATTTTTTAATTAGAAACCAGGCTAAGTGGAAATCAGCAACATTCCCACATTAAATTACTTTAAAAATGGATTAAATAGTAATATTGGTCTTTTGGATAATTGTTATTTAATTCCTCAAGTATTTTCTAAATTAAAATCTTATAGCGATTGAATTTTTACAATTTAATCCATAACTTTGATTAACTATATTCTCAATTAAATTACTTAAACGATCTTCAATATATTTTTATAATGATTCTATAAATTTTCTCTTTTACATTTGCAGACTCAATTTTTGAAAATGAAGTTTTAAAACTGTATTTTTCGACAACACTTAAAATTAGGTCGATATAGTATCCTTATTTAAAATTATCCTTTTGTTATATATTTTTTAATTGTCATGATATCAATCTCATATATCATGGAACAACATAAATTTAATAGCTAGATATCGAAATATAAAAAAAGTTATAAAATCAATTGACACACTATCTGTTTTAGATTAAGTATTTGTATTGGTGAAAAAAATAGTGACTGCGTTGTCAAGGTGATGGAATACAAATTCTAGGAAACACTCCACATTGATTATCCAAAAATTAGTTAATAGAATTTTTTTTTAAAACCCGGATATAATACTTCTAATAAGAAGATACATAGGAAGTAGGAACCTAAAACCAAAGCAAATTCCAAAATTTTAAACAACCCTAAGAATATGTATATGCACAGTTAGAAAATAAAAATCCCCACTCTATAAAAAAAATTGTATTATTTTAAAGGTGTTTTTGTCCTTGTATATCATTTATATAAAAAATAGAAAAATATCCGCACACTTGAACTCATATGTCTTTAACTTACTACATTTATACTCTATGATTCAACTAAAGTTTCATTCCATAGATGTACCATAATCTAGTATCAACCTATGCAGCTAAGAAGCTTTCATGGCGATACAACATTTATTCACACCCCTTTCAATCCAAAAATATCCCTTTTCACCCCAAGTTTCTCCCCATGAACTCTTAACCAGCCAATAGTTTAAACCTTCTTCACTTGTCCCACATCCAACAATAGTGACTGGATGAGTGAGAGAATTGCCACAATCTCCATTAAACACACCACCTTGAAAAAACTGAAAGGCTAGTCCACTTCCATCGATTGCAACGGACACAGGTTGATTTGTAACGGCCTGAAGCATCGCTTCTTCATCAGTTGCGGGCAAGGTTTCATAGTTGATGCTGGTGGCTGCTTTGTTTTTCTGTTTACCGGTGTCGCAAGTTCCTTGCATTTCTTGATATGTGTACCTTTCTTCGGTGGTTATTCCATGGTTTTGATAATGTATTCGAAAGCATCCGTCAACCTTGGTTTCTGCTGTAATTCAATAGTTATTGCTCGGATAATAAGATTAAGTTACCAGTTCTTATTTTAATTATCCCTTCACTGGCTGCCACTGCTGGAAATGCCCAACAAGATCTTGCAAAGGTAAATGAAAAAGAACTCTTTGTTATTTATATAGTAACATTAATTAGTTCCAAAATATAATTGAGGGTTGATAGTATTTTTTTTTTAAAAAGCAATGGGTTGAAAGTATTTTATATTTCAACAAAACATGAAAAGTTTTGAAGTGATTGATCTAATTAAAAGAGAATGTCTTTTTAATATTTTTCATACTGAATTTGTGTATAGTTAATTTGTGACATTAACTCAATTACATGTTTTTGTGTACTTACTACATTGACCTTATTCTTAATAGGAGTGACTTCATCTTGATCCCTCCAATCGAAGTTCGTCAAAACATTTGAAAAGTTTTCATACAAAATGATGTTGATTTTGACATCGTGGAATTGTCCTGCATCTTGTATCCAGTGTGAGTTGCAATGAATTCATCTTGCGTCATGTCTGCAAATTCATTGAGACCTAACTTAAAACTTCTATTTCCACCACTGTTAAAACTCTTAATATATTCTAAGTTCTCTCTGAATATATTAAGACGCTTCTCATTTTCTAATTTGCTCTCATATTTTCGACTGTAATCAGCCATCCATTGCTATAACAGATGCCAATGTCCCAAAAATTAAAAAGATTAAGCTCATTGTTTTGCGGTGTAGCAGAGATACAACAATAATTTAAGGGTTTTATTTTTCTTTGCTAATTGCTTGAATTCTTTTTGTATAGGGTAGGATAAAAATAAAAATTAAATGAAACATTTAACTTAAAGTAAATGTTTGGAAGTAAATATATATTTATGAAACTTATATTAATAAATAATTCCTAAACAATCTTTGAAGTTAATGATAACGTTTTCATTTTTTTTTACTTTAATATTCTAACAATTCCCCACTTAATTTAATAAAAATATTTAAGCACTAATTTTTTAGGTGAAGATAGAAAGCTATGTATAATACAAGAGCTAATGGCATGAACCTGTACTTAGTGTTTCAACAATCTCTGCTCCAAAACAAACAGTGAACTAAGTTTCGAACTAAGGCTTCTTTGGGGAAACAAATTATTCTGTCTCACACAAATTTTCGATGACCTACTAAGCCATCACATTATGACATTGTGCTTTATAACGATTATAATGAGCACTTTAGAGAAGAAGCCCTAATTCTCAAAGCAGACTTCATTCCACACTTACATAGGTAAGGTTATCAGAGATGCTCCAGTAACTCTACATCCTAGTCAAACAAGCTACCGACTTTATTAAGAGTATAAATACACTCCACCTTTATTACTATTACAGGATCTATACACTGCATCATAGGGAGGGATTTATTTATATATGCATGCCATGAAATCACTGTGATTCATTCTTGCTCGAAAAAATTTTAGTTTGACACAGTTTTCTTGCATAGCAATAAATAAAAATTTTGAAAATTGAGCCGATTTGTGATATTTATAGCAATAAACTCTTTACCAAAATTGCACTTGTATTTTCGGCTTGACAGATCCTTGTCATTCTTAGCTTTTAACCAAATTATCTTCTCTGCTATTCTCGTACCATGAATTACTTCGAGTGTGAGCTCGAACGATTCAAATCAAACAAAGAACCAGAAATAGTTTTCTTTACTTTCATTCTGAAAGAAAGATCTTTCTCAATAGGAACATGTAGATTTGTTATTTCAGAAAATAGAATTAATACTTAGAGAATAAACTCTCACTACTTTCGGATAGAATAACAATATCTCAAAGTTGTATTGTTAGCCCTATCGATGTCATTTATTTATAGGGAGAAGAGGTAAAACTCTTATTGAATTGTAGAAGTCTACTTCAATAGAAAAACGAAATCCTAGTTTAACTAGGAGTAGGTGGGGTGCCAACCCTAGTTAAACAATCTAGGGTCTATCGTCCCTCTTTTTAAACATGGGGGGCTTTTAGGCCTCTCCCATTTCGGGTCCAACTATAAGTAATTCCTAAACTTTTAACCTAGTACTTTATAATTCAATCCAACCCGATATTTTTTTCTATTTCCCAAAATAAATTAATTTCTCAATTAAATAATTTCCTCAATCAAATTCTAATTCCATTAAAATCATGATAACTTACTAGTAACAGCCCGTTTTTCAGTGGTGTTAGAAATGGAGGTTTTAGAATCCCCTTTTCAATTATCGAGTCTGTTTAATATTTACAAGGTTATTATAAAGTTTAATTAAATTTTGGTCTGTTAATTTTGTTAATCAAATAGTTAATTAAGGTACATGGACTAAATTGTAAAAGTGGTAAAATTTAATCATTATGAATTTTTAGTTAATTAGAGGAACAGTTAGGCAATTGGTCAATTTATAAATAGATATTCGGTGGTGGCTGCACATTGTTATCACTAATTATTTAATCAAGCTTAATAATTAATTAATTAAACCTTAGTTAAAATAATTAAGATAATTAATTTAATCGTTTGTTTATAAGCTAAAATTTAAAACTCATCATATTTATTTCCTTTCTTCTGCAACTGAAACCACTTGAGGAAAACCTAGTAGCCATTTTTATGAGCTTAAGCATTCAACCCTCCATTTGGTAAGTGATTTTAAGTCATTTTCTTGAATTTTTACATTTTTGGGGTCTCCAGAGCTTGATTTAGTTAGCTTGTGTACCAATTTGTAAAAATGTTAAATTCTTATAAAGTTTCCATTATTGAATGCTTAATGAAGTTGGAGTTAATTTGTTATATTTTAAACCTAGTTATGAAAAAGAACTAATTTGCAAAGTGAAAGTTGTTAATTTTGAACAGAGAGACTAAAGTGCAAAGAATTCAAAATTGATGTTAAATTTCTGTAATTATAGATATTAGAGAGCTATAGAAGGATGAAATTGAGATCGGTTTCAAAATCGAGACTCAAATTTGAAAGTTATAGTAATTTTGGTTTTAGGGACTAAATTGAATAAAATACTAAAGTTTATGAAACATTCAAAAAATGAAATTGAATAGTCATATGCATATAAGAGGATGATATAAGGTATTTGTAATTGATAAATTAAATTTATGATCATTTAGATCGAGAATTGAACCAAGTCAATGACAATTGGAGAAAAAGGCAAAATTATCGAATAGTCCTTTGAATTCAACTTGTCTGTTGATTTAATTAGGTAATTTCATGTGGTGTATTGTATTTATATTTTCATGTATTTTAAATTTTAAATACATGTATGTTTAATTGAAATTTGAATTGTTTACGATTTGGTGCAAAATGTGAGATTTGGGCCAAATTGTAAAGAAATATAAATGAACTTGTATGTCAAAATTTCCTTGAAAAAACTTTGTAAATGTCTTGTACACAAGAAAAAAGGGTGATTAATGATGATTATTGAGGATCAAACATTTGTTTCAGACTCGAACATACATGTAAAACAGGTTTAGCTTGGACAAGTAACCTGATGTCATTTCAAAGGTTTAGCCCAAATACTTTAGAGAATACTTTAAACACACAAAAATATTTTAGGACAAGTTCAAAACACTTCAAGTATTTTAAACTCAAGTGAAACAATTATAAAATCGTGTGAAATAGTTTTAAATCGAGTGAAAAATTTTAAAATCGAATGGAACAGTTTTAAATAAATTGAAAATTTTTAAATCAAATGAAAAACTACTCCTTAAACAAAAAGTATCGATACCCATGCATTTTTATCGATACATTTACTAGTATCGATACAATTTTTGTATTCTGACTTCGAAAATTTTTTTAAGCAATCATATTGCGTTTTGATACTTTTAATTAAGTATTGATACCTAGACAATTTTAGTGATACCTTGGTTAGTATTGATACGAGTTTTGCATTTTGGCTTCGAAGACTTTTTGAACAAACACATAAAGTATCGATACATATAAAAAAGTATCGATACCTTTCATCAGGTATCGATAAATTTCCATTGGTATTGATATAAATAGGGCTAACAGTCACTAAACTTTTGCATTAAATGCTAATAGTATCAATACCTATCAAAAAGTATCGATACTTGTTGTTGCATGTGACATAAATGCACTGGTATTTTCATTCCCAATGGCTCCATTCAATATAAGAAACACATCCTTGCACACAAAGTGCATACTGGCATACGAAGCCATCCTGATGCATCAATGCATAATCCCATATATAAACTAATCCTATAGCATGCTAACTATATTCAACACAACTCGAACAACTAATAGGGTACCAATATGCAACATCATTTACAATTTAGTACAATTGCCATTTATCAAGCCTATTCATCATCACAATCCAATCTATTAACATATCATATATACTTCATGTTATTCAATACATTTTCACCCAATCTCATAACACATATCATATTTCCAACATTTCATGCTATTTTACATTTTATTCATTTTAGTTCCCTATTTCAACATTTTATAATCAAGCTCAATTCAATCTCTCATATTATCACTAGGTACTCACATCGATATTTCTAGATGCAATTAACATGAAAATGGAATCAATTAACACAACCCTAAATCATAAATGTATAAAATGTGGTCTCGTGTCACTCGTAGGCAACTCTTTCTTTTCCTGTCCCTCTCGAAGGTTTCGCGTCGGTGTTAGCTATGAATAGTCACAAAACATAACACATTATCATTTTCCAGCCAGTTCAAAACCAAATACCAATTTATACACATTTATCCCCTAAAATTGAGACAAGCATAATTTTCAATTTAGGGCTTCATATTAAAATTTGATTTACCAAAATTCATTAGGGGCATTTCTATTTTCTATTCCTATCAATTTTCATAATAGTTTTGCATTTTATTCAATTTGGTTCCTAATGTACAAAACAAACAATTAAGCTTTACAGTTTAGTCCTTTTCGTAAACTAAGTTTAATTTCTAACAATTTCACACCAATTTCATTCAATTCTCAGCGAAGTTAATTTTTAAAAGCTTTGACAGTTTTATGGATTGGTACATGGGCTAGCTAAATCAAGCTCTCATGATTCAATTTCCATAAAAATTAAAGAAAATTGGCTAAAAACTTACATGAAATTGGATGTCCGAATGTTTAAAATCTAAAACCTTCTTATTTTCTTTAGTTTTCACGACTTAGGAAGAAGATGATAACATCTTCCAGTAAGCTTTGGCTTTTATATTATGATTAATTCATTAATTAATTTTAGTTAACTTAATTAATCTAACTTAATTAAATTTTGTCATGTTTAAGCGAAGTTAATGACATCCAACATCATCATCCACTATAAACTATTCATAAGTGGTTTTTTAGCCATTTTGATCCTTTAGATAATTGCTATTTAAGTCCCCAAGTATTTTTTAATTACAAATCTGTAGCGATTAAACTTTTATAATTTAGTCTCTAGTCTTAATTAACTATAATTGCAGCTAAATTGCTTATCCAAAATTCAATTCATCAATATAATAACTTCATAAATATCTCTAGTTACTATTTACAGACTTGGTTTACAGAAACAAGGTCTGAAACCGTATTTTATGACACCACTGGAAATCGAGTTGTTACAACAAGAGCTGGGGTCACAACATCAATAGGGTTGTGTCGCCACTTCCAGGGCAGAATCCTTAAAATTTTACTTTCTTTGAATTCAATCTACCAAATTATACACACCAATGGTCTAAGGACCCAATGTGCATTTCTATTCAACTCAAAAGATTATCATTTACACTTTTCAACATCTTAAAGACTTCAAAACACTTATAAACATGATCAAAACAATTCACAAGTTAATTTTATCTGGCATTCACTATCCAAAATACCTACTTGACCAATTACAACTTTAAACTAGTTTAATTCTAGGTACATGTCATCTATTGAAACATAAAGAATGGTACAAATATGTCTGAGTCGAGAATCAATGATCCAGATGTTGCTTCACCTCTCAGGACTTTGAGATCTACTGATACTTGTGCATGAAATAAACAAATCGTATGCTAAGCAATAAAGCTCAGTGGTACTTTAATGATTCAAGTCATAAAAATGAAAACATTAACATAATATGAATGAAATCAAAGCATAATTAAATTTCAAACCTTTTCATGACATGTATGTTAAACATTCAACTATTAAAAATAAGTTTATTTCCATTACAATTCATACAATTTGATCAAATCAATATTTCATAATTCTTACTTTACTTTGTCATCCTGGGTTGCGCGACAATGATGACTTTTAGAATTTGAATATTATACAATCCCAGATGGCCCAGTAACGATGGCTTTCACTTTTTCAATGATCCTATGGCATGCTAACTAAACTTGACTCTACTCTAAATAGTTAGTAGAGTCTCCAATATCCAATTACATATCATTATATATTCAATATCATAGTCACAATTGATTTCATCAATTCGTATTACATGGCATTATCAAGCTCATGTTATACTCGTTTAAAATATATTTACATCTCAATTCAATTCTCGATACATTAAAGTTTCATAACATATCATTTCAACTCAATTCACCATATCTCATCATCAATTCACATATATATACAATGTTATATAACACAATTCATATCATTTTCATGTCACATATCATATATCAATAATATCATACCATTTTCTACTATGTTCAATTCAGTCCAATTGTAACACCTCATACCCGGCTTAGACGTTAAGACCAAGCCTAGAGAGCTACATCAAAACGTTTAAGAAAAATCCAACCTTAACTATGAGAAATTTGTTATCCAAAAACATTTAAATAGTTAAGCCATCAATGTAATTCAGAGTTACACATTATAACCCGAAAGAACATGCGATAGAATAAGTTCATATACACAATGAAGATAATAAAAAATGAGAGATGATCGAGCTCCTGACACGCCGAGGCTCTTAATTCGATGGGTTACCTAAAAATTAGTCAACAAACAGAATGATATAACTCAATGTGTAATCAATGTAGATAATCAAATCATAAGTATGTATAACACATATAGGTGTTCATTTTCTCTTTATTCAGACATTTCTTAGTTTCAAATACAAAGTCGGAACAAAGGATATTTATTACAGTTACAGAACAGATACATATCCAGAACAGATCAGATACAGATGCAGTTTCCCAGCCCCATCTACTACACACCATTTCTAACCATCCCAACACACCATATAGGCTATTAAATCCATCTAGCCCTACACACCACATAGTGTCGGTATAACACGTTTCAGAATGATTACAGACTAGTTGTCAGATTAGTATGCGATAAATCGCTAGAACCAGATACAAATTTATGGCTCAGCGACTAAATTCGAAAATCATTAAACTGTCAACACTTCCTTCTTTATATCATTCCCACCAATTGCAAATGCATATTATAGATGTCAGATATCAAGGATATACATAACATTACCCAAACACAATTCACAATCAAATAATACAGATCATTTAACAGTTATCACATCAATTATAAATGAAAATAATCGATTATTCAACCTCAGAATATTGGATATTAGATTATATAATCTAATTCAGATCATACGGACCCTATGGAAGGCCTACATTCAATTCGAACAACGCTTACGGCCTTAGGGAAAATTCTAGTATTTTGGCTCACACGCCTATGTGGATTCACATGACCTGGGTGTCTGGCTTGTGTGGTCCACACGGCCTGGCACACGGTCATGTGGCTCAAAATAATGAGTTACATGATCTGGCACAAGACCAAACACCCACTCGTGCGTCTCACAAACCCTCACATGGCTTGGACGCACAACCGTGTTCCAAGCCCATGTGTCTCCAACTCGAAAATAGTAAGTTACACGGCCTGGCACACGGCTTGTGGCTCACACGACCTACCACATGGCCATGTGACATCAAAAGCCATGTTTTTCGGTGTTTGCAATTTGTAAAAAAATTGAGTTTTCGTTACACACCTAATGTAGTTTTGATGTAGAAGCAACACAGAAGAATCTGAAACCTAAAATGACAATTAATTGACTAATTAAATGACTAAATCGAACTATAAATGAAAAAATTAGCACTCAAAACCAACGTACATTAAAAACTTTGACGCAACTATCCAAACAGAATTTTCGTTTACCAACAAGCGAACAGTAACAATTCGAATGTAAACTAGTGGAGAAGCGTCACTCTCGATGCTTTTGCCTAGAAGAAATTCCATTTGAATCGTTAATGAGAATTTCACAACAATTGGCAAGAATATCTAACTTCAACAAAACAAACGAAGTCTAACAAAGACAGATAGAAAATAACAACACTTATGCGATATCATAACAATTGACGCAACAAACCACACAAAACGCCCAATTAAGCTTGGTAGCAAACTTACGGAAGCAATAAAAGCAATAAGGAAAAAGAAATAAGGGAAGAAGAGAAAAAGAAAAAAAACCAATAGGGAAGAAGAAGAACGGTAAAGGAAAAGAGGAACAAAAAAATAAATATAAAATTAAGTTTTAAACAAAATAATTATCTAAATAAATAAACTAATTTATTACTAAGTGACAAAATATTTCCTTGATGCATGAGTAGATACTCAAACACAAGACCAGAAGATATACAAAAATTTAACCATCAAACCAACAGGCTCATTCTTAACACAAATTCACACAAAAATAAACGTAAGTCCAATGTTCAAAGATAATGGTCAAGTCAAACAAAATAACAAAATTTCCAAAAGTGAGATTTGAACCCCTGACCTCTAACACACAAAAGGAACACTTAGCCACAGATACAAAAATTTAATTATCAATAGAATTTATCAAACAATTGTTCAAAATTTGGGGCATTACACCAGTTCTCCATATTTAATATCAATCAATACGAATCAATTTATATGACAATATAAGCTTACCTTAATGGTAAATCAAGCAATTAACATATATATTCAATGATCTCAAATCATAAAAGTACAAACTAAATTTCTCTCATCAGTCATCAATGACTCTTGCCTTTCCCTTCTCTCTCAATAACCCAACATCGTTTTTAGTTGAAATAATGGTTGAAGCTTTCAACAATAGAGGTTTTTCTCTTCCTTTTTTCTTTTCTTTTCTTTTTTCTTTTTGCTTTTTTTTGCTCGATAATGGAAGAAGATAAATTGATTTTATACAAAGATTAAGCATTGATTAATTTAGCTAATCATGGTTATTTTTTTAATTAATTTACATTATATTCTTTAATCTTAATTACATAAATTAAATGGTCATCATCGTCAAAGTCCACTAACTTTAAAAGAACAATGGTTTAATAACCATTTTGATCTTTTGGGTAATTGTTATCTAAGTCCCCAAGCATTTTCTTAATTAAAACTCAATAGTGATTGGACTTTTACAATTTAGTCCTCGAGTTTTAATTAATTATTTTCTCGATTAAATTACTTAACAAAACTTCAATATATTTTCATACTAACTTCCTCAATCTTTATTTTTCGTCCTTACAGAGTCAAATTATAGAAATAAAGTTCTGAAATCGTATTTTTCATCACCACTGAAAATCGGATCGTTACATGATGGGTTTAAGCTTGTGCTTACTAAGTAGCGGCTTCTTCACATCATAGGCAAGGTAAAACTTGGAAGCCTTCTTGGCGGTGACGAGGGCCTTAGGCTTGGGGTCATGGCGAAGGAAAACGCCACCGTGTTTGGCCTTGGTAGCCTAAAGGTCGCACTTGTGGTACATCTTAGACCTGGAATACTTGTCTACACCACCACATGTAAGATATGGGTTTCGAGTCTTAACAGGGGTCTTCCTTTTTGCTGTCATTTCCTCTTTGAACCCTTTACCTTTCGGGGATTACTCTTCTTGGTTGGGAAAGGTTGACAAGAGCAGAACCCTAAAACGCTTAGGATTGCAAAATGAGGATTTTTATTTTCTTGGAAAATTAATTTAATGATGTGTAAAATGTATACACAATTGGCGGCAGAATCCACATTTCGTTTGGTTTTTAACGAGGAGTAGCCAAAACAAGAACAACTCTTAATGACAATGCTAAAATTGACCCCCTAAAAAAAGTAAAGTCACTAAAACAGAAACACGGTAATTTTAGAGTGACTATTCGGGTAGTTACCCAAAATATAATATTAAAAAATAAAAAAGAAATAAATATTCGAAAATATTTGAAATACAAATTATATACATTTTATAAAAATATAATTTAGAATTTCAATACTTTTAATAAATTTAATATAAAACATACAAAATTTTAATATATATAATATATGTTAATTATAATATAACATATTTCAATAAAAAAATATTGTTGATAAATTTCATCTAATAACCAAACACTTAATCAATCAAACCTAAAAAGGGTGGACTAAAAGTGCAAATAAATATGAATCTTCTATTCACCGAATTAAAGCTGATGACAGGGACCAAATAGCATGAAATTACAAATTTGAAGGAGTTACAATAAAAATTCCATTCAACATATCACACGGCGTATAAAAGTCAAAACTCTACAAACTTCGTTTGGCTTCTTATCACCAGACTATACATTTAAAGATTTGCCAAATTTTATTTGGCTTCTCATTGCAATTCTTTTTACTAAATTAATTTAATAACATTGTACTGAAATTTGTTTGTAATAGAATTTATCAATTTTAAATTGTGTATAAAATAGGGCAGACTAATAATGAAATAAAAAATAACAGAAGGCCTTATTGGAGAAAATGGCTACTCTCTAATAATAATAATGAAAATTTTATATTATGTCAAATTTGACATGCGTGATCTGAATAGAGTATAAAATATGATGGTTAAATTGATAAATTATTAATTATAAAATCAAATAAATTTTATATTGATACAAGTGAATCTCACCTCAATTCAAAACAAAATATTTAAAATTTAAAATTAGTAAAGGTAAAATTACACTTTAGCTTCTTAAAAATATAAAAATTTCATTTAATTCTTTAAAAATTATAAAGATATAGGCTATTAAAATGATGAAATTGTATTTTTACTATCGTACTATTACAATTGAATTTTGAGCCTTCTAAAAGTATTTCTAATTTCGCCCGTAAATGAATTGTGATGTTCATAATAATAATAATAGTATTACTGGTTTATGAAAATTAAATTAAAATTAAAATTTATATGTAAATTATGTTAAATCAAAATTCACATCTCACATTCATTAAAAATATTTGAATAAAATACCAAGTAAGCCAATTTTTAAAAATTGATTTTAAAAAATTGTGAAATACTTAAATAAAATGTGAATCAAGTCAATTATTTTAGTTGCCTAACTTTAGAAATATCTAAATAAAATGCCAATTAATCATTTTCTTTAATGAATATTTTTCTCTTCTGTTAGCAAAATCTAAAATTGACCGATAAAAAGCCTACTAAGTATAATTAAAGGAAACTGCACAACTAGCCAATCAATGTTGTTATTTTTATCACGTAAGTGTACTTTTTTTTATTTTAGTCACTGATGTTTTCGAAATCTGATATTTTGATCACTTTTTCATTAAATTATTAATGGAGTATTTATGTAACTATTTTTATTAGCATAATAACAAATTGGGTAAAGTATAAGAATGATCACCCAACTATTAGTTCATTCTATTTTTGTCATCTAATTATTATTATTATTTATTTAATCACACAATTTTTTTAAATTAAATAATTTAGTCCCTATTGATGTTAACTTAGAAAGGAAGTCTAATGTGAGTTTTGTTTTATTGGCCTAATAACAAACTTAGTCCTACAATATTTATTCATTCTATCAATTTGATCATAAATTTAAAAAATTCAACAAATATAACCTTCAATATTTACAAGATTTGTCCTTTTAGCTCTAATTCTAAAAATTATAAAAATATATTTAAAAACTATTTAAAATATTTGTATTTAGTTTTTTTTACTTTTTATAATTTATATTTATTTTTTATCAACCAAACATATTAAAACCCAAAAATTAAAGCTATTTTTATATTCAATCTCTTTCTTTAGTCTCTTGTAATAAAAATATTCAAAATAAATTAATAAAAAATTCACCCTGGCTCTCTTGCAAATAAGGGCAGTTGACCACGACTTGCGTCTAGTCTATCTTTCTGTTCCACGCAGCAACTATCGAACATAAGAAATTAAGAAAAATTAGCGCAAATCCTGCTTGTCAACATTATTTCTCATTTGCTCCATCGGTGCGCCAATTATGTAATGGAGCGTAAGAGACCATAATGAAGGCCTAGACAATTGCATTAAATACAATGGTGGAGCGTTTACAGGAGATTGTGGAAATTCTCTCACCCATGCAGTCACCATTGTTGGATATGAGACAAGTGAAGAAGGTTTAAACTATTGGCTGATTAAGAATTCATGGGGAAAAACTTGGGGTGAAAATGGGTATATGAGGATTCAAAGGAATGTGGAAACGCAAGGTGGCTTATGTGGTATCGCCATGAAAGCTTCGTATCCAATTCCATAAGTTCATATAGGGCCAGTTACTATAATTAGCTAGTCGTGTCAAATGGTCTAAGATATACGTTGATGTTTGCGGTCTGTTTGGAACTATGAGTCTTGCACTCTTGCCAACCTTTTATCAATATAATGAATAAATGATTATTTATTAAAAAAAGCTTCCAAAAAGTTTGATAGTTATGTATAGAAACAACTATTTGACAATTCTTTTTCTTTTATTAAAAAAATATTTTAAAATTTTAAACAAAATGGTGATTTGAATTTGATGAGTATAATTTCTTAAATAAAAATAATTCATTCCTCATTTTTGTCAACAATAATTAAGATAAATTACATAATTAATCACTCAATTATTAACATGTTTTTGTATGAAACTCACATTCATTTACAAAAATCGTATCACCTTCAGTTTTTTTACTATGAATATATCCACAACTCGTCCAAATCTCTCACATATTATTTCAATCCAATATTTGCCAACATTTGGAGCTAGAATCTCAACATAGAGAGAAATCGCTATTAAACCTCTTTAATTTCATCATTTTTAATTTTCATTTTTTTTTAAATTTCTATTAACACAATCCAAAATTTAATAGCAAAACTCACATTTCATATTCATTAAAAAATATTTGACTAAAATATCATCATAAAATGCGAAGCAAGCGAATTTTTAAAAATTGACTTTAGAAACTTATGAAATATCTACATAAAATGCCAATCAAGTCAATTTTTTAATTGCCTAACTTAAGAAAGATCTAAATTAAATCCAACCAACCATTTTTTTAATGATTATTTTAGTTTTCTATTAGCAAAATCCAAAATGACTAATAAAAAGCCTACTAAATATTTGTTTTTCTTCATTCGAACTGACCTGTTGAAAATACAACAAGAACAACATTCAAAAGTTCAAATTTACAGCGTCCCATAATGTAACATTTTCAACAATTGAAAACTGACGTTTGACGTCAAATCTAATACTCACCACCTAGCTTTAAACATATCTTCACGATTTATACCTGATATCGGCAAGTTTGAGGCCATTTCATTTCCTTTCTTTTCTGCCATAAAAAAAAATACAACACTACCTACCTTCTCAATTTTCCTCTCAATATCTGCAAATGTTGACCGTAGTGACAATGGTCTCATCGACTTGTTTGCACACCAATTGAACACCAATTTAGAACCAATTTCTAGAAACAACGAGTCATTTATCTTCCATTCCAGAGATATAAATACTTCCAGTGCTAAAAGCACCACTCCTGCCTATGTCGAATCAGCATCATTTGCTGCAATAGGACCTGAAAATAGAGCTCTTGCAACACCCTCCATATCTCTCAAAACTCCTCCACAACATGCACTATCCTCATTTGCTATCCCACATACATTGAACTTTAAACATCCTTGCGGAGGAGGGCGCCATATTGATGAGGATGACCTGGATTTAATTGTGTCTATCTTGCACCTGTTTGAACAAATCCACCAAGAGCTCCCTACATCAATAAATCATCATAGACAGACTTTATCCACAGCAATGCCCTCATGTTTGATTGAAAAATCAAAGTTTCCATGGTCATCATCTTTCTTTCAAAGACAAGTCCATTTCTTGCCAACCATACTGTCCAACAGGCTGCCGAAATTGATATCAACCATAAGCTTTTCTAGATTCTAGCCAATTTCATATTATAACACAATGAGTATAATTCATCAAATCCTTCTACCGGTTCCCATTCAGCCTCCACCAATTGAAAATTTTATATCAAAATCCTTCAATAAATTTACATTTGAAGGACAAATGATCTGCTCTCTCTGGAACCCTTTCACACCATGGGCAACTGATCGAGATGTTTTGAAGTTTCACCCCTCCTTCGACAAGAAATTCTTTTGTAGGAATTCTATCAATAGTGAGCATCCAAAGAAAGCTTCACACTTTTGGTGGTACTTTTAATTTCCATATTTTGTCAAAAGCAAAATTTATATCAACCCCTCCATCTATTATCAATAATTCAGCACACTTCCTTACGATAAATTCCCCATTACTATCGTGTAGCCAACAAAGCCGATCTCTACCCAGGAACCAACTTCGTGCTACTCACTTTATCCTCCAATCTACGAAGCATCTTTCCTCTCTTTCCAATAAGGATCTTGTAAAGAGTTTGCTCCACTTTACTCTACTAAATCCATTATTTCTCGAGTAATCTACTACTGTACCTCCTTTTTGTCTTGCTAAGCGAAACAACCTTAGAAATTCTAATTTTAGTGGACAATTACTGCACCATATGTCCGTCCAAAACATCGTCGTCCTTCCATTCCCAACCCACCAACAAAAAGCTTCATTCCCCACCCTTTTAGACATATTGGCATCTTTAGAATTCTCTACAATACCTCTCTAAACAATTGACATATCTTTTGTACAAGTCATCCTAAATCGCCACTGTTGCAAGCTCAAACCATACTTCACTAGGATAACTTTTTGCCACAACACATTTTTCTTGATCGCAAATCTCCAGCTCCATTTAGCCAATAATGCTCTATTTTTTATTTAGTATTCACCACTCCCACTCTTTCATTGTCCTTTGGATGTCGACAATGCATTAGAAAAAAGAATTACAGAAAGTGAAGATAGGATTAAAGTGATCGATGAAGCTAGTGAACACAGAGAACTGACTAAGTTCGAGATGAAGGAATTAAAAAAGTTGAATATTGAACTTTGGGAAGCAATTAAATTTAAAGAATCAGTTTGGCATAAAAAATCAAGGATTACATGGTTAAAAGAAGGGGATGCTAATTCAACTTTTTTCCATAGAGCAGTGAAGATCAAAGCTAAAAGGAATATGGTACATATATTGAAAATAGGGAGTCATTGGTACAGTGAACCTAAGGAGATGAAAAAGAGACAGTACAATTTTTTCAAAAGTTATTTTAATTGCCCAGTTAAGAAGTGGAGAATGGACTTGGAACTGAATTTCAGAAAGCTAAATCAGGAGAAGGCTTTGAAATTGGAGCCACCATTTTTGATGGATGAGATTAAAGAGGCGATATGGAGCTGTGATGAACCAAAAGCACCTAGATCGGACAGTTTTATCCTGTGCTTTTTAGAAAAAGTTGGGAGATAGTAAAGGAGTGTAACGCCCCAAAATTTCTAATTTCGTTGTTGTGAAAATATGACACAAATATCTGTCAGCTTTAGTGGTTATGAGTTCTGGAAGTGTTTGGGAGGTCCCAAGTTCAAGCCTCGCTTGGGAAAATTTTGGTATTTTGAATGAATTAGGTCTTACTCTTGTTCAGTAGGCTTTTATTTGATTGTTGGTAAAAATTTATCAGAATGGGGCTGCTGGTCTGGTGGTTAAGCGGAGTGGTAGTGTGTAGGAGATCTTGTGTTCGAGTCCTTACGCAAGCAGGGGAATTAATTTTTTTTTATGTGTGTGGCGTGGTGGAGTTCAAATTAAATTAGACTGCTGAGTAGTTGTGTTTTAGTGGGTTAATAGGGAGTGTTTTTAGGAGATAATTGGGGAGAAGTTATCAAAATAAGATTTTCTCCTTATCAGTTTTCTATTTTCTATTTCTTTCTTTTCCCAACAAATTTTCTGACATTAGACTTTTGTTTCTCTGCCGTGTTTTCTCCCTTCTTGTTCACTTTTGGTTTTTGTTCCCCTTCGGTCGAATCTTGTTTCTTCTCTTTGCCCTCTCTTTTCGTTTCTGTATTATTTTGGGAGTCATCTCTTTGGCTGTAAATTTTGACTTCATCTATTTCTGTAAGTGGAATTTCTCCCCTTAGTTATCGTATTTTGATTAGACAGTTAACAAAGGGTTCGTTTTACTCTCGTTAAGGTGTTGTTCAAAGGTTTTAAGCGGATATTCTAGTGTATAGAGATGACTGGTTATCAAACTCGTCACGGTAAGTTTTCAAATCGTCGTTGGTTTAGTTTCTCGAGTTTTATGTTGGAGATATTTTGTTGATTGATGAATCAAGTGATTAATTAAGGGATATATTGGTCAAATATAAGTTTCTGAAGGCTCAGGTTTCTTTGCGCAATGAACTGATACTAGGTGTGTACCTAAAATGTAAAAAATGAGATTCGGTGAAAAGCCAAAATTTCTTACTGTCTAAAAATAAGATAAATAAGAGAAAATAATACAAAAAATTGTAGAAAAAAGAAATAAAGGTGTTATAAACTTGGAAATCAACATTCTGAACAAAACAGTTTTGGACAGCAGTAGTAGTCTAATTTTGAAAAATCATCACAAATAGTGAAAATTGAGTTAGAGGTTGAATAAAATATGAAATTAAATTTTATTGAGTCTAGTTTTTCTTGGAAGAAACAATGTAAGCAATGAAACTGTAAGTTATGAGATATAATGAATTTTGTGAGACAATGTCAGAATGGTTTCGAGTTCCCCTGTTCCGACTTTGGAAAATCATGAAAATTTGTAAAAAAATAAATAGGGGCTGAAATATATGCGTTTAAATCATTAATGAGTCTACTTTCAAGAGAAACAAACGGAAACATCATCCAAATTTCGTACTAAGAGACAAATAATTTTTAGTAAGGAAAGGTTGAAGCTGTCAAGCAACAGAATAGGGATAACTTTTAAGATTTTACTGTACTGATTTAATAAGCTATAAATTCTAGAAATTTTGTGGTAGAAAGGTATTTGAGTCTAGTTTCAAAAACATCAAGCAGATCTTAATTTGGAATTCTTTAGCTCAAGTTATAAATAATTTAGTGACAATGACTCAAGTAGATAGCTCTGAATGATCATATTAGTAAATAGTGGAAACATATATGAATATTTAACTAGCATGGGTTACATTAAAAATGGATCACACGGCCAAGGCCAATTTGAGTCGAGTGGTCCATGCGGGCTCACACGGGCATGTGGTCCGTTTTTTACCGAAATGTTTCTAAGGTTGCACGGGTCACCCAAGTCGACTGTAAACCTACTGTAAGGTCAGTAAGCGCTACTTAGACCCTTAAATGTGTGAAATTGGCTGAATGATACTTGTACTGAGCTTGTTAATATCTGAACTTAATATATGTACTGAAATTACATAATAGCATATCATCCATGGTATGTTGCATTGCATTGGGTTAGAGGTTGTTATTTGGAGGAAGTGTACTGAAAGGCTTTAAGTCTAATTTACTGGCAGCTCAACTGCAAACTACTGTTTTGTGCCGCATTCAGTACCACAGTAATTTTTAGACTTCATGGTTTTCAATTATGATTTATGATTTGATTATTATTGATTATTTGGGTTGTAATTTAAGGACCCTCTGTGACTTTGGTTTTAAATTTTGGGTTTTTATTTATTTATTTTACTTTATGGTTTTATACCTGCTGGTCGTAGGAAATTTGATTTTTAAAAAGTTAAAGTATTTTCTAAACGCATGATCACTTAGACTATTTTATTAAAGTTTCCGTAATGAGAGATGCTTCAAAACAAATGTTTTAAATGAATAAAGACTACTTCCTAAGTTTTAACAAAGGTTTACTAAAGATAATAACATGGAATGTTTCCATCGTAACAACGAGGTTTCAAAAACACTATCATGTGGCATTGCCAGATATGACCATAACGTCTAGGCAGGGTTTGGGGTGTTACATTTAGTGGTATCAGAACCAAGTTACAAAACTTAACCTTGGATTATGGGTTTTAAATTTGGTCTTTGAAAATTTTGTTTTTAAATGATTTGAAATATTTCTACTGAGTATGTGGTGCACCAAGTCTCCGGCCCCGATCCTGTAAGTATTCTAAAACTGATACATGCTATGATATCCTGAAACTGATATATGTTATGATATTCTGAAACTACCGTAGGTAGTATACTGTGAAAACACTATAGATAGTGTATATTGAGACTTTAGCAAAACTGATAGAGACTGGGATTTAGGAAAATCACTATGAATTACTGAAGTTGTTTACATAAAACATTTGCTAGTAAATACCAAAGCTGAAACTGATGCATAGAAATTTGTAATACCAGATAAATCTGAATAAACATAAGCGCATGAGGTATTCGTAGATGTGGTACTCGAGGCCGAGGTAGAGGCCGTAAGGGGTTCGATCTGAGTCATCTTCCATAAGTAATATACCGAATTTGGACACAAGTGAGACGCCAGTGTCGCCTGCTATTGAATGATCGTGTGGCTGGGGACAATGCATTGTACCAGGCTATGTTGAGGATATTGGAGAGGGTCACTGGGCCTAATACTGGATCTGAGGGCCGTGAGTCAGTTACGAAACGACTCCAGTTTAATGGAGTCGAGCTCTTTAGGGGTGTCACTAGGGTCGCCCTTAATGTGGCCGAGTACTGGATTGAGGCCACAGAGAGGACCATGGATGACCTGGATTGCACCTCCAAGCAGAAATTAAAGGGTGCAGTCTCGCTACTGCGTGATGAGGCTTATTAGTGGTGGCTTACTATTAAGGAGGGCACTTAACCCAACGTCTCACCTAGAAGTTCTTTCACACTGCCTTCTAGGGGAAGTATGTAGGAGCTAGTTATGTGGACACCCATAGGAGGGAGTTCCTGAATCTAACATAGGGAGATCGATCAGTGGTCGAGTATGAGGCTGAATTCCTACAACTAAGCCGCTATGGACGAGGTATGGTGGTGACTGAGTATGAGTGTTGTGCCCGCTTTGAGCATGACCTCAGAGATAATTTGAGAGTCCTCATAGCTCCACAGAGGGAGCGTGATTTTTTTTCACTGGTTGAGAAGACGAAGATCGCCAAGAAGGTTAAGCGCGCTGAGCGCCAAAATCACGATAGGGAGAGAGGTAGGAACAAGAAGGATTCGGAGCCCTTAAGTTCTGTGTATAAGAAAAAGACCAAAGTTGAGCTAGCCCCCTATTACCGCTATTGGACTACAGTCATATGTCGACTGTGGTAGACGCCATCAGGGCGAGTGTTGGAGAAGGACTGGGGTGTGCTTGCGCTGTGGCTCATCGGAGCACCGTATTAAGGAGTGTCCGTTGAGGGCTGATTGGATGCAAGCTTCAGATACTGGTATGGCACAGCTACAAAGGGTAGTGCAGCAGCCATCGAGGGGCCGTGGACAGGCTAGAGATGGTAGTGGTATAGGTCATAGGCAGAGAGCACTGAGCAGAGGTGCTGGGCAGGCTGAGGTGAGACAGCCGGCCCTAGTTTATGCTGCTCATCGTCGAGAGGATGGTGATGCTCCAAACGTCATTACAAGTACATTCATTATTCTTGATGTAATGTATATTGCTTTGATAGACATAGGGTCTACTCACTCATACATAGCTAGCAACATATCTGGAAACTTGGGGATTCCGGTTGAGAGTCTTCTAGTGAGGCGACTGTGCTGAGCCCACTGGGTAATCTGTTTGAGTTAGCAAACTATGCAGGGATATTCCTTTAGAAGTTCAAGGGACGGTATTTCTGGTTGATTTGATAGAGCTTACGTTTAAGGAATTCGATATGATATTGGGGACAAACTGGTTAGTCAAGCATTGTGTCAATTTAGACTGTGCAATAAAGAGGTCGTATTGAGAACTGAGGAGGGTAATGTAGTAGTTGTGATGGGGGAACATCAGAATTACTTGGCTAACTTGATTTATGCACTAGTAGCTGAGAAACTGGTTCGTAAAGGATGTGAGGCATATTTGGCCTACGTAAGTGTTTCCGCTTTTGGGGACTCTACTGTGAAGGACATTAGAACCGTGAGGGATTTTTTAGATGTCTTTCCTGATGAGCTACCGAGTTTACCTCTGAATCAGGAAGTGGAGTTTGGGATTGAGAATTTTTCTGGTACAGCTTGATCTCTATCACTCCCTATCGAATGGTACCGAAGGTGCTTATAGAGCTTAAGGCTCAAATTCAGGAGTTATTGGATCGTGTGTTCATCTGCTCAGTGTGTCCTCGTGAAGAGCACCGGTACTGTTTGTTAAGAAGAAAAGGATGGATCCATGAGGATGTGTATCGACTACTGACAACTAAATAAGTTGAGTATTAAGAACAAGTATCCACTTTCAAGGATTGATGATTTGTTAAGAAAAAAGGATTGATCCATGGGAGGCGTCTATATTCTCCCAAATTGACTTGCATTCTGGGTATCATCAGTTGAGGGTTAAGGATGCTGATGTGCATAAGACAGCATTTAGGACTCGTTATCGTCACTACGAGTTCCTAGTGATGCTATTTGGACTGAGTACTACACCAGCAGCTTTTATGGATTTGATAAATCAAGTGTTTTAGCCCTACCTGGATCGATTTATAGTAACATTCATCGATGACGTATTGGTTTATTTGAGGATTGAGGATGAGCATGACGAGCACCTTAGGTTTGTTCTCTAGATTTTTGGTTATGTGAAGTAACATTTCTGGGTCATGTGGTGTCTTCTCAGGGCATTCGAGTCCATCCTTGAAAAATTGAGGCTGTATTGGATTAGAAGTAGCCTAAGAATGTGTCTAAGATCCGCAGCTTTTTTGGGCTAGCCGGTTATTACCGACGGTTTGTGGAAGGATTTTCACTGATTGCAGCACCCTTGACTAAGCTGTTACGTAAAGGTGTACCGTTTGAATAGACTAATGTGCAGCAAGAGAGCTTTGAGAAGCTTAAGACTGTACTAACTGAGTCTCCTATTTTGGTATAGCCTGAACCTAGAAAGGAGTTCACTGTTTATAGTGATGCATCACATGTCAGTTTGGGATGTGTGTTGATGCAGGATGGTAAGATGGTTGCATATGCGTCTCGTCAGCTTAGACACATGAGGCGAACTATCCGACACATGATTTGGAGTTGGACCGTATTCATGATGTATTTCACATCTCGATGTTGTGGCGTTATCGCTCTGGTCCCACACATGTTGTTTCTGTTGAGGAGATTGAGGTTAGGCCAGACTTGACCTTCAAAGAGGAGCCGGTTCAGATTCTAGATCGTGATGTAAAGGTCTTTGAAAAAAAGTCTAATCCCTAAGTGAAGGTTCTATGGCATAATCATAGCATTGTGGAGGCCACGTAGGAGCGTGAGGATGTGATGCGTCAGTAGTATCCTCACCTATTTTGATCAGATAAATTTCGAGGACGAAAGTTTCTTTTAGGGGGTAGAATTGTAACGCCCCAAAATTTCTAATTTTGTTATTGTTAAAATATGACAAAAATATTTATCAGCTTTAGTGGTTATGAGTTTTGGGAGTGTTTGGGAGGTCCCAAGTTCAAGCCTTCGCTTGGGAAAATTTTTTTATTTTGAATAAATTAGGCCTTACTGTTGTTTAGTAGGCTTTTATTCGATTGTTGGTAAAAAATTATCAAAATACGCCTGCTGGTTTGGTGGTTAAACGGAGTGGTAGTGTGTAGGAGGTCTTGTGTTCAAGTCCCTACTCAAGCACAGGAATTAATTTTTGTTTGAGGCGTGTGGCGTGGTGAAGTTCAAATTAAATTGGACTGTTGAGTAGTTGTGTTTTAGTGGGTTAATAAGGAGTGTTTTTAAGAGATAATTGAGGAGAAGTTATCAAAATAAGATTTTCTCCTTATCAAATTTCTATATACTTTTTTTTTCTTTTCCCAAACACATTTTCTGATGTTAGACTTTTGTTTTTCTACCGTGTTTTCTCCCTTCTTGTTCACTTTTGGTTTTTGTTCCCCTTTGGCCGAATCTTGTTTCTTTTCTTTCCCCTCTCTTTTCGTTTCTGTATTTTTTTACGAGTCATCTCTTTAGGTGCAAATTTTGACTTCATCTGTTTCGGTAAGTGGAATTTTCCCCCTTAGTAATCGTATTTTGATTAAGCAGTTAACAAATGGTCCATTTTACTCCCGTTTAGGTGTTGTTCAAAGGTTTTAAGCGGATATTCCAGTGTGTGGAGACGACTAGTTATTGGATTCATCGCAGTAAGTTTTCGAATCGTCGTTGGTTTAATTTCTCAAGTTTTATGTTGGGGATATTTGGTTGATTGACGAATCAAGTGATTAATTAAGGGATATATTGGTCAAATATAGGTTTCTGAAGGCTCAGGTTACTTTGCACAGCGAATCGTTACTAGGTGTGTTATGAACTTCGAAATCAACATTCTGCACTAAATAGTTTTGGACAACAGTAGTTGTCTAATTTTGAAAAATCATTAAAAATAATGGAAATTGAGTTAGAGGTTGAATAAAATACGAAATTAAATTTTATTGAGTCTAGTTTTTCATGGAAGAAATAGTGTAAGCGATGAAATTGTAAGTTATGAGATATAATGAATTTTGTGAGACAATGTCAGAATGGTTTCGAATTCCCCTGTTCTGACTTTGGAAAATCATGAAAATTTGTAAAAAATAAATAGGGGCTTAAATATATACGTTTAAATCCTTAACGAGTCTACTTTCATGAGAAATGAACAAAAACATCATCCAAATTTCGTACTAAGAGACTTAAGGACTAAATTGTAAAGAAATCATAACCATAGGGATAAAAGTGTAATTTTGCTTGATATCAATTTTGGATTATGAATATTAAATAGATTGAATTTATTCATTTAGATCAATATAGACCTTATACGGCTTTAGATCAGGGTAAAGATAAAGCTTTGGATTAATTGACTCCGTTTCTATGCTTTTATTGTCGATGTAAGTTCGTGTAATTGCATAATGTTTATATACTATCTATTGAACTATATGTATATTGTGGATTACTATGTAAATAACTACTGCATATCCACAGATTTTACGACTACTACTGAGCCCCATTTGAACCTTAGGAATTCGTAAGATACAAATGACATGTCATTAGGGTCTACATGCTTCGGGTGCTTGTCTTGAATGTCCTACCGATGCTTGAGGTCCGACATGTGTTGCAGATACTCCAAAACTTTTGTGAGTAGCATTGTGTAGCTTACATTTTGACCCACAGCTCATGTGAGCGGGCTCATTTCACAACTCGTGTGAGCAACCATGTATATGAAAGGAAAGTTTACGTTATATGTTTAGAACACTTTGTGTAAGGTATCCCGTGTATTCGACAATATTTTAAACAATTCAATAGGAATGAATTTGCAAGGAAATGGTAAGTATTCAAAATGAACCAAGACATGTATGTATAAAATACATTGAAATGGTGAGCCTCATGGAAAACATGTTATGTTATAATGGATGATAAATCTAATTGAATCATGTTAAAGTATAATGGCTATCCATGTTAAATTTCTTATGAATTATGTTCAAGTATGCTAACATGTTTGTGATGGTGCTTAGGCTTGGCCAAGCTAAAGGTTGGATTATAGCATGTTAAATTTTAATTTTATGTAATTAAATGGTAAGTTATGTTTTATGTTATACAAACTTACTAAGCATTATATGCTTACATAGTCTCATTTCCCATGTTTTATAGTTAATCAGAAGCTCGTTCGGTTTGAAAGCTCGTCAGAGACCTATCACACTATCCCACGGTTATATTGGTACCTTTTAGTATTTTATTCATGGTTATAATGACATGTATATGTGCATTTGCATTAATGATCTAGTTGTTATGTTAGGCATGTATATTTGTGGTTTTATGGTTGATGACGTTTTGTCATTTTGGTGCTTTGATAGCTAATGTTGAAATGGTTAAGTGATGGTATGTTTTGAATGATCAAATTGGTATGTTTAGATGTGATTTGGCATATGGTTATTTGTGCTATGGCTTGGTATGGAAATAGGTAGTTGTATATGGTTGATTTATGCGCAAATATGTTTATGTTTAGGTTGATTTGATGACTTATGATTGAGGTACCTTTTGGCATATTGGTTGTATGGATAAATGGTGTGTTGAAATAACTCTATTATGCATTTTTAAGTATATTTTGAAGCTTGAATATATGTGCAAATGACTTGTAGGTGTGAACATGGATTGGGTGAAAGAAATGACTTGAAATTGACCTATTTCTTGTCTACACGGCCAAAGACACGGGTGTGTGTCTCAGCCGTGTGTCCTTTGTAGGTTCCAAAGGGTTGCAAGTCAGACAGTTACACAGCCTGGCACACGGGCGTGTGGCTTGGCCGTGTGACTCAAGCTAGAGAGTTACACGGGCATGGACACGGGTTGGGACACAGCCGTGTGTCCCTACTTCGAATGTCCACATGGCCTGAGACACGGGCGTGTGTCTCAGCCGTGTGACCCCTACATTGTGAAATTTTCTCTTTTTCAATGAAATTTCAAATGTTTTCGATTTAGTCTTGAATCGTTTCTAAAATGATTCTAAGGCCTCGAGGTCTCACATAAGGGGCAATATGCATGTGTTTGAATGGGCTATGACATGATTTATGGAATGTTGAGTAATGAATGATTTTAAGTTATGTTTTTATGGTAATGCTCCGTAACCCTATTCGAATGACGGATACGAGTTAGGGGTGTTATAGAAAGGACAAGTTTGCTCTTTGATCTAATCTTCAATGATTAATTTACTTTTTTTAATAGAAAACACAAAATGCAATCTACTCCTAATACAGAGTCTCCACAGTACTTTTAACAAAATTTTAATATCCTATTAAATATTTAAACAATTAAATTTCATAAAATAATTCAAAAATGAAATTCCTTTTCCCCAATAAAAACGACGTTGTTATATTCAAAATCCAAAGTCTTTGGTGGAATTGTCTTGTGTTTCATCCTGGTGGCTTACGTCCCATTTACATAATTGGCGCACCGATGGAGCAATTGTTGACAAGCAGGATTTGCGCTAATTGCTTTTTTCTTAATTTCCTTCGTTTGATAGTTGGATGAGAAAGATAGAGTAGATGCTAGTCTATTTATTTATTAATTTATTTTAGAGATTTTTTTATATAATGTCTAGATCTACCTAAAACCCTTCTCCAACTCATAAATAGGAGGATAATGCGCTTCCACACACTCGAACTCACGTCTTCTACATTAACATCAACACTCATATCAATCGAACTAAAACTTAATCAGTATTTTAGAGATTTTTATTAGAATTAAGCGTATACTGATAAAAAAATTATTATGGTTTCAATTATTTCAAGTTTATATTAATTTGAGTTTAAGATTAATTAAGATAAAATGATTTCTTTTCTAAAATAAATTTATCTTATTTTGAGCATTAGTAAGGTAGTAATTACTTGTAATTATAAGAAATTTTATTTTTTTTAAATGTGTTTGACTAATAAAAATGTAATTACATTTTAATTCTCAAGATTATGCTCGGTACTATAAATTGTTATTCCACTATATAGTTTTAAATTATAGAAAATATTAATTATTATAAAATTATCAATAATACTCAAGAAAAAAATATTATAAACAAATAATAAACCTAAAATCAAATCGTCGTATATATAATATGTTGTCCAAGAAAGTATTCTTCAATATAATTACTAATACAACTAAAAAGAAAAATAAACATACTATGCAATTTTATCTAATTACTTTAGTATTCTATAATGTCAGTTGGTATAATCATTGCTACTATTGACTGGCTCTAGACCAATTATATATAATTAACAATAAATAATATGTAAAGTAGTTAAATTTAATATAAATAATTTATAGTAAATATTAGGAGAGGGATCCACTAACACCGATATAAAACTTGTCATGCCTGTAAAATTTTAATCGATCTTATATCTTTATCATATTGATCTAAAATTTTTCTATACTAATAAATATTTAACGGTAATTGAAAGTTTTTTTTTTACATAAAACGAATAGTTAAAAAATTTTAATTTATGTTAAACTTGATATGCATGATCTACATTAATAGAATATGAAATATGACGGTTGTATTGTTAAAATATTAATTACAAAAAATTTGTGAAAGAGTGTACAACCACTTAAGTTTTATATTAGTATAAGTGGATTGTTTCCTTAACTACTATTTGATTTAGTTAATTATTTAGTAGGTCAAAATTTATTACAAATTATCTCTAGTTAATAAAATTTTTATTTTATTTAAACGGGATTAGTAAAATAATATATAACCAATATTTTTATAATCAGATTGATGATTGAACTGGTTAAACTACCAGTTCTTAATTCGATTGGTTCAATTGATTTGATTGTGATTTAACTGGTTTGAAAAGAAATAATTTAAAGAAGATGTAAATTGGGAAAAATAAAAAAAATTATAAATACAAATAAATAAAACCAATAATTCAAAGTTCTTACCCTTCTTTTCAGTTTTCACCCTTAACCTTAAGATCAACTTGTAAACTTACTAACATTATCAACCCATGAACCCCAAAACTAAACTAGGCAACTAACAAAAACAAGCAACTGGTAAAAAAAAAACAGCAACAAAGAGTGGACTATATCTCGATGGCAGTGACAAGTAGAGATGACAGCGACGGTGAGCCTCAAATCGTGATTTGGGAAGCAACAGCAGCAAGAGACCCTTGAGAAGAACACAACTTAGGCTTGTTCTTTTTCTTTTTGGCTTTTGGCTTTTGCCTTGATAGTCTCTAGTTTAGGTTAGTTTCTTCTTTTTCCATTTTTTAAGGATTTCAGTTAGGGAAGTTGGTTTAGGGTTTGGGTTGGGTTTTACCCCCGGTTTAAGCCATAATTTTGGGCTAAAAACTTAAACAAAGTTGATTTACTAAGTACTTATCAGTTGAATTGGTTTTTTTTGGGTCCAACAGTTCACTCTAACTTGATTTAATTCTTCTATCCGGATTTATATACCGACTATTTTCCAATTCGATCGATTGATCTAATCCAGTTTAAACAACATTGTATAAAATTATATTTTTAAAATATAAAATTTATCCTAAAATTAAAATATCATTATTGTATAAAAATAAGTTTTTAAACTTAAATCACATACAAAAATATTTAGAAAACCATAAAATAATTAAATTTAAGAGTAATTATTTATAATAACTCACGTAATTACTTAAAATCTTACCATCCCTTAAGAATTCAAGAATATAATTTAGATGCCATAAAATAACTAATGATGTGTTTTCTATATTATAATAAGGTTACTTGTTAAATTTGATGTCACGAGTCACTTGACACTATCCTGACTCAGTTAGGAGTGAATAAAACTCCATTCAATTAGAAAAATCATCTTTTTAAAATTTTCAGTTAATCAAATCTAGTTATTTAGTTTTTTCAAATCAACTTGAATAAGTAATTCGATTTCTTAGGTTCGAGTTGAATAACTCAAATAACATATTGATGTAAATACTCATTGGGTCCCTGACAATTTTGAAAATGTGCAACTTGCTGCCACTCAAAAAATTCAAAATAAAATTCAAAAAAAATGTAAAATATTTTTTCAAAATATTTATAATTATATAAAAATTATTTTTAAAAAACTTACAAAATATATCTAAATGCTGAGTTATATATATTTTTAAAATCCAAAATGAAAACTTTGAGCCCCTAAACAAGTAAATTATCACATCAAATTTAGCATACTAATTATCTTATTTTTTCCACTTATTTTAAAAGAGTTTTTAAGCATATATGGTATTTATGTTCTTCAATTTGAAAATTAGCCTATATTATCAACAAGATTTCAGGAAGGCTGGCTTAATTTTTTTATCTTCACTCACAAATTTATTCAACTTGACTTGATTTGAGAAAAAAAAATCAAATCGAGTTAGGATGATAAAATAGGACTCTTCAATTTGACTAACTCGAAATTTTCACTCAATTCTTTCAAACAATCACCCTTAAATCAAACACCTATTGGGTTAGAAAAAACTGTTAATTCAATCAAACAATCACCCTTAAATCAAACACCTATTCGGTTAGAAAAAAAATGTTAATACAATCAAACAATCACCCTTAAATCAAACAGGGGAATGTCACGACTATGAAGATAATTCCCTCAATTTTTGCATCATTTACTTCAAACATGTCAAGCACCAATTCCAAATGGTCTAAATGACCCAAAAGCTCAACTTAACACATTATAAGCATTATCTCAATTGCCAAATCTCATCCTTGACACATCAGCACATATTTAAACATATGATCGTAGGTATATACTTATTCATCCTAGATTCATGCATTATACTCTTTTACTTGGCATGCAAGAAATAACTTAATCACAAGAACAACATAACCAAAACAAACAAGCATACCATATTACCACTAAATTAATTCACATACATACCACCAAACACATATGATCATATCCAAAATACAAGCTTTTCCTCAAAAACTACCAAAATGACAACTTGAACCTAAGAATCAACTCAAGCATTAGGTACATGCCACTTGCTAAAAGCATAACAAAAACTATACAAACTTTGTTGAGTCTTTTGGTTGCTATCGCATTCCTTGATTTTTTGAGATCCAATGGTACCTGTGCATGGAATAAACAAATTGTACACTGAGCAATAGAGCTCAATAATGCTAACATGATTTAAAGCAATAATTACATATAAGTAGAATACCAAGTGCATATAATATGAAATCTAAACACTATCTAAATCACAAATTCCTTTCTTATCTCATGAAACAAAACATCATTCTTTAAGCTATTTCACATGTCATATTCTATTATTCGATCTCTTTAATATTATATCTCACTTACATGAATGGCAGAACTTGTTACAAGAATGAATTCATTTTCTCATTACATTCTCGAATCCACTTGTTTTTCAACCGTATTGGCCCTCACAACTTGTAATAACCAAACCATATGATCTTTCACATAACATCTTTTATTACTTTAACATTAGTATGCATGATACACATTTCACCATTACATTCCATATCAATTTTCAATAAAAAAATGTATGTTTCATAATCCTTATTAACCGGAAACAGACTAAAGAAGAATACATGGATCATCCAACCATCACACCAATATATCTAGCACCTAGTGCCTCATCAGTATGTCCAAAGTATAATATGCGCTCTGTGCCTCATCGATCGAAATGAACTGAAGTAAACATATTAATGTGCTAGCACCTCATCGGTACATCTGAAGTAAAATATGTGCTCCACGCCTCATCAGTATAAACCGAAGTAAAATCTCATACTCTAATCCTATGGCATGCCAACTATACCTGATTCTATTCGAGGTCTTTCACAGGATATCCAATGTTTCAATTGTATATACGGTTCACATACTATAGTTTTATACATATCAATTCACATCATGCTCAAATCAATTCATATCATCATATGCACATTATCACAATTCCACAAGTTACCAACTACGTCATACTTACCTAGTCATAAGTCAAGTAAGTTCATTACCTTAATCACAAGTAATTGCAACAATCCATTTATGCAATTTGAATTTAAATCATGAAAACACAAACCAAGATAACTACTCATCTATAACTCATGCTTTCTTTTATCTCAAGATGGCCCGATATTGTCTTTAACTACATATTATAATTAAATTATAGAAATAACATTGGTTTTCACACAAACGCATGAAAAAAAATCAACTAAACATAGTTTACATTTTATTCATTTTAGTCCCTATATCTGAATTGCTCATACTTTTTTATATTTGGCATCGAATCAAAATCAAATTTTTTATTCTTTCATTAGGGATCTTGTTCTTTTAGTTTACAAAATAATTTCTTAACACCTTTCAATTTATTCAATTTAGTTTCTAATGTCAAAATTAACTAAACCTTTAATTCTAAGCTAATTTCACTATCTTCTAATAGAATATTAGCAAAATGTAAGTTTAACAACTAAACATCCATCAAATTCAAACCTAATTTCATCAACTTCCATCAATGGAAATTTGTATAAACTTGACAAACTGAAAAATCTAAGATATGGGCTAGCTTAATCAAGCTCAGTTGATCATGATTGTATAAAATTTTCAAAGAAAGTAGCTTAATTACCTTGATGATTTTAGATCGAATGTGGCTAGAGAAAGCTTGGAAATTTTCTTATTCTTTCAATGGCCATGGATTGTTTAAGAAGAATAAAAATAAGTGCTTTGTTCTTTCCCTTCTCGCTTGTATATATACTTAGGATTAAAGGATTAGTTAAGCTTAATTAAGAAACAAAACCTTAATTAACTATGCATATGATAATGATTAATTGAAGGATTAATGGAAATGGATGGAGAGAATTGTTTTCATCGACTAACTCGTGCATTAGTAATGGTTAAATAACCATTAGGTCCTTTGCATAATTTTTAATTGGGTCCTCAAGCATGTCATAATTTAAAATTTAATAGTGATTGCACTTTTATAATTTAGTTCATGTATTATAATTAATGATTTTTTCAATTTAATTACTCGACCGACCACTAATATACTTTCATACTAAATGCATAAATTTTTCTATTCATAATTTCATGGACATGGTTTATGGAATTGGGTTCCGAAACTGGATTTTCGAACACCGTCTAAAATCGGGTCATTACATGTGTCATCCTCTATGCCTGCTTATAGAGTTTAAAAACTTAAATTGACAGTGTATCAAATAAATTTTCAATACTTTTTACATGAAATATTTGGGTTGGTCTAGAAATATTATTATTTAAAATTTCAAAAACGAGCACCTAATTATTCACATGGTACTAAATGATAAAATTCTGAGATCGGAAAAGGGATAAATCTCAAACTACACATGAACTTTGATTCGATGAGGTTACCGATTTGCTTGCTGCTTTGGACAATATAGGGCTAAATTTCTTATTGTGTTAAGTGCTAGCAATCACTTTAGATATGTTGCGCTTGAGTTCTAACAGAATCAGTTGTCAACGTGTCATAATGTTCTCTTGATGCTAAAGCTGAAGCCATTGCCGTGTTGATAGAGCTTGTCCTTCACCGCCAGCAACAAATATTTATTATTAATTTTATTTTCCCTAAATTATATAATTCTATTTATGAAATAAATTAATAAATTTTCCCTAAAAAAATTCAAATAGACATTGCTATAAATAACTATCAAACTTTTGTTACATTGCCACTTTCATTTGCTTTTGGAAGATTTTTTTTCCTAAACAATCATTTATTCATTATAAAGATAAAATACAACAGCAATGGAACAATAGTGATAGTTCCAAATAAACCACAGACATCAACATCAACACCAAATGAAAGGGAAAAGTAAACTCAAATTGAATATAAACCTAAATTTATGTCCTAGATTATATTAAATAAAGTTACGAAATTATAATTTAGAAATTAATTCGATTAAAAATTTTAAATACCTAATTCAGATAATTTTTTTATTCAATTAAGCGAAATACAAATAAACAAAGACGACATATATCTTAGAACATTTGACATTGCAAACTAATTATAGTAACTAGCTTAGCAATATCCTCGAAATTAATCTTGTACGTAGTACAACCACATATATAGGTAGAGAATGTCTATGATATGAACTTATATAATTGGATACGAAGCTTCCATGGCGATACCACATAAGCCACCTGGCGTATTCACATCCCTTTGAATCCTAATATACCCATTTTCACCCCAAGTTTCTCCCCATGAATTCTTAACCAGCCAATAGTTTAAACCTTCTTCACTTTTCCCGTATCCAACAATGGTGACTGCGTGGGCGAAAGAACTCCCACAATCTTCGGTAAACACTCCACCTTTGTAAAGCTGAAAGTATTTCCCATAGCTATAGCTATGGCCTCTGATTACGACCGAAACCGGTTGTTTTGCGACGGCCTTTAGCAATGCTTCTTCGTTTTTTTCAGGCACCGTTCCATATCCAGTTATGGAAACTTTGTTTATCTGTTTACCAGTGTCGCAAGTTTCTTGCATTTGTTGATATGGGTAGCTTTCTTCGGTGGTTATTCCTTGGTTTTGGATAATGTATTCGAAAGCATCCGTCATCCATCCTCCTTGACAACCACCGTATCCTCCATTTTTGCTGCAATCCACCAGTTGTTGCTCTGATAATGAGATTAAATTACCAGTTTTGATTTGGACTATCCCTTCAACGGCTGCCACTGCTGAAAAGGTCCAGCAACATCCTGAAAAAGTAAACCAACAATAACCCTTTTTAAGTATAAAACAATTAGTGAAAAAGATAAATAAATGCTTCTTGGCTGAGCAGTATATATAAATATTTAAAATATTTGATAGGGTTCAGTTAGTATGGATTTAATAATATAATTATACTTGTGCATATAAAGTATACAATCAAACCAAATATTTTTAATTTACTAAAAACTTAACTAGCATGTATATTAATACAACATGATATACGATGGTTGAATTAAGTAAACATAAATAACCTTTTATATAAGTTAATACTCAATTAATATGTTAGCCAAAATTTTTTTATGTATATATATATAATTGGTACTTACCGCATTGGCCTTGACTCTTAATATGAGTCACTGCACCTTTTTTCCTCCAGTCGAAGTTTGTCGGAACATCTGTGAAGTTTTCGTCCATAAGCGATGTTGATTGAGACATTGTGAGGTTGCCTTGCATCTTGTATCCCGTATGTGTTGCAATGAATTCATCGTATGTCATGTCTGCAAATTCATTGAGTCCTAACTTAAAACTTCTATTTCCACCATTGTTGAAGCTCTCAATATAGTTCAAGTTTTCCTTAAATATATTAAGACCCTTCTCCTTTTGTAATTTACTCTCATATTTTCGACCATAATCTACTATCCATTGTTCGTGTTTATCAACAATGGCGCTTTCATGAAATGTTCGAGACATGGAAATAGATGCCAATGTCCCAAAAATAAAAAACAAAAAGACATGGATGAAGCTCATTGTTTTGCTGTATAGCAGAGATACAACTATAAACCAAGGGTTTTGCTTTTCTTTGCTAATTGCTAAGTTGCGAAGAACTAGCACTGAGTGGATGTGTATTTATAATTAAAAAAAATTGATTCAATTCTTCTTCTTTATTTTTTTTTCTTTTTAAATCAACTCATCTTATGAATATCTACATAAGATGCCAACTCTATGAAGAAAATTTTACTTTTCTGTTGGCAAAATGCTTTCAAAATCACGTTCCTAGCAACGAAATGAAAAAAAAAATCAAAATAATGAAATTTGAATCTTTTTAACTATTTTATTAAGTTTAGTTCGTCCCCATTTTTTATTCATTTTAAAATATTATTATATTAAATATTTAAACAATAAAAACTCATAAATTAATTAAAAGAATGGGAGTTTTTTAAATTCCAACGCTTTTAGTGTAAGGGTGTGTTTGATAAATTATTGAAAATTTTCATTCATTTTATTGAAAATGAAAGTTTTCTACATTTAATATTTTAATTATGTTTGACAATCAACTTAATTTTTTACTTAATATAAAAATTTCAGCAAAAACATGTTAAATAAAATAAATATGTAGATAATTACTTATAGTCTATTTTAATTTATTAAATTTTGAAATAAATTATCATCTAAAACTATCCAAAACAATATAAATATTATATTAATAAGATTAAAAATAAAAATAAACAATCTTTTAAAAAACTAATATTTACTTTTATCAAACAATATAATTATATTTAGTATTTATATTTACTAATTTACCAAATAATGTTTTAATATAAATTTAATATTTATAAATTTTAACCGTAAAAATTTAATACTTAGTTTTTTTTTATCTTTAAAATTTTAATTTAGCAAATACACCCTAAATATCTCATGCTCGACAGATTCAGACAATAGTGTTCAGCTTTAGACACGATGTGTCATGTATCCACTTGACAAAATTCTAGCCCATACGATACTGTATTACTTAATTGGCGCAGCAAATATTGACAAAAGCAGGATTTGCGCTAAAATTTTGTCTTAAATTTCCATTGTGTGATTGGTAAATGGATGAGACAGACTAGATGCTAATCAGGGTCAACTGCCCTTGCCTGCAAGAGAGTTGAGGTGATTTAGTTATGTCTAATATACTAAGAAGACCTTCAATTATTATTTATGGTTTAAACGAGCCCTTTTGAAGTTAAATAAACCCTAAAGCTATGTTTTTTATTCATGAAAGCCCTTGATTTTAATATCAAAATTAAAAAAATTATTTTCAAATTTTAAAATCATTTACATTTAATGTTGTTATGAATTTCATGAAAATAATTTATTAAATAAAAATAAAATAAAATTTTATATTGATGTTAAAATGTATATAATTTCTATTTATTTAATCATGTGCGAAAAAACAGGGAAAAGAAAAAGGTAAACTTAGTGAGCTGTCAAACTCAACAAGTTGCATTTATACTCCGTGTTAATCCAATTTAATTATAAATGAACAAAATTTGATTCGATTAATTTTTTTCATATTTGAGTATCTAATCGAGTTATTCAATTTTTTCAAATCAACTCCAATAAGCAATTTAGTTTCTCAGGTTCGAATCGAGTTAAATTTTACAACTTGAATAAATTTAATAACATATTGATATAAATACCCATTGGGTTCCTGACAATTTTGAAATTGCGCAACTTGACCCCTCTCAAAAATTTATAAAAATTTCAAACTTATTTATAAAATATTTATGAAAAAAATTGTAAACATATATAATTCAAAATAGAAATTATATAACAATTTTTTTAATTACGACATCAATGTTAACGTACTAGTTATCTTGCATGCCCTTTTTTTCCTCTTATTTTATTTTAAAAGAGTTTGTAAAACCTAAGGTTCAGAAAAGAGTTTAATGAGTGCCATCGAGATGTCGAGGGTCTAAGGTTGCTGTAAACATTTGAAGAAATAAATACATAAATTTATTTTTATATTAGATATATATAATTATTTGTATTGCAATATGTAAACTTAAATTATGTTATATCGATAATTGTGTTAGCAATTTGCGAAAATTGAATTAAATTAATGTTTCATATATAAAATTGCATAAAATCAAAGTTCATGTATAGCATTACACATTGAACCAATTCATGTATAATTTTGAGATTTATACCATAAAAAATATCTAAATTGAGTCATTTGCCAATAGTTAGACCGGATTAGAGAGCAAATATCCTCTCTATGCAAGAGAAAGGATTTTGTTTGATTAGATGTTCTTATACATGTCTAGGAGGGACCTATTATTGGAAGTGTTGAAGATTGGAGGTGGTTAAAGGATCAATCGAACAAGTGAAGTTTGAGGTAAGAAGCTAGGAATATTTTTGTGTATTCGAGTTTTAGTTGAGCTTGGTATTGTATGTTAACCTTGATTTTGTGATGAATGTAATTGGAAGTTAGAAATTTGCATGAAAGTGACAAGAGCAGTGGAAAACCTAAGGTTCAGAAAAGAGTTTAATGAATGCCATCGAGATGTCGAGGGTCTAAGGTTGCTGTGTCACCTATTGTTTCCAAAGTATCCATGAGGTACCAATTGATATTAGCCTAACAAAAACCACTAATTGTATATCTAAACAATTTGAGCATAATACATGTTTCAAACACCACATATACTACCATTGATATATCATTACTATCCAAATTATCAAATTGAACATTCACAACTCAAAACCAAATTAGTACAATGGCCATTTGCAAAATTCCACCATCAAAACCTTGAACATACCTATATGAACATTTTAACATTCTATATACTTAAATTCAAATGGAAATCAACCAATTCCAGGTTCCTAAAATGACCTTTTACCATATATAACCATCTCAACCTTAGGTACATGCCATATATCAAAACATAAAGGAACTATACAAACTTTGTTGAGTCGAGATCTATGATTTGGATGTTGGGTCACTCATCGATCCTTCGAGATCTTTTAATACCTGCATATGAAATAAACAAATCATACGCTGAACGATAAAGCTCAATGGTACTTTCATGATTCAAGTCAATAAAAATGAAAGCATTAACATAAAAGAAGTAATCAATATATGGTCAAGTTTCAACCATTTCATTTACCATTCATGTATTAAATGTTAAAATTATGAACAATCTCATTTTACTAACTATATGTATTTTTCATATGTATGAATGCATGATATATCGATTTCATCATCATTGCATAGCCTTTATTTTACTATTGTCATCCCGGGTTACTCGGCATCGATGACTTTTAGAGTTTGTATGTTCTACCATCCCGGGTTACTCGGCATCGATGACTTTCATTATCTACATATTCTACAATCCCCGTGGCCCCAGTAACGATGGTTTTCACTATATACACATTTTACCATCCTAGGTGGCTCGACAACAATAGTTTCCACAATTTACAAATTCTACCATCTTGGATTGCCCAACAATAATGGTTTTCACTATTTCGATATTCTACCATTTCGGATGGCCAGATAACAATGGCTTTCACTGTTTTGATATTCTACCATCCTGAATAGCCCGAAAACGATGACGTTCATTGTTTATATAATCTACCATCCTAGATGGCCCGGCAACGATGGTTTTCAATCACTATATTGATGACCCTATAACATGCCAACTAAACTCAACTCTGCCTTAGATAGTCAGTAGGGTAACCACTAAATAAATACACATCATAGTCATACATCATATATATGTTCATCTCAATTCAATATTTGACATACTATTCCATCACATACGAATCAATTCATATCATACTCATTTTTATTATATTCAAATCAATTCACAATCTAGACATTCAATACATGATATAATCTTAATAGTTAATAAGCAGTAATCATGTTGCATGTATGCATGCATGCATGTATGTATGTATGTATGTATGTATGTATGTATGTATTGAATTGAAATATTAAAAGTACAAATTGAAGTTTTTGTCACTCGTCTATGACTCTTGTGTTTCCCTTCTTTCAAAACGGCTCGATGTCATCTTTAACTATGTTCAATAATTCTATAATAGAAACAACGTTAGCTTACACCCAATTAACATTCAAATACTTAGCCAAACATATTTTTCATTTTATTCAATTTAGTCCCTATATCTGGGATACTCTTATTTTTCAATATCTAACATTGAATCAAAATTCGATTTCACATTCTTTCCATAGGGACCTTATACTTCCTATCTATAACAAAATTTCATGATAGTTTTCAATTTAATCAATTTAGTCCCTAATGTTACAAAGTTATTTAACAAGTTTAATTTAGTTTCTAATTTAGTCCTTATCACAATCTAAGCTCACTATCTATTAATCTCTTCAATTTCAAGCTTAGTTCATCAATTTCTCTCTAATGGCAACTTGTTAAAAACTAAAACTAAGTGATTGGACAAATTAATACATTAATTAACTAAATCAAGCTCTCATGATAAAAAAAATCTATAAAAATTTGAATAAAACAACTTAATTATCTTATTCAATATGGATGGCCAAATGACAAAGAAAAATTATTTTTTTAGTAGCTCATGGCTTGGGCAAGAAGATGACAATGTCATCTTTCCATCGACTAATTTGCTTTATATATTAAGGATAATTAGTTTAATTAATTAGATTAATCAATCTTAGTTGACTTTATTAATTTTTTATATTTTTTAATTAGAAACCAGGCTAAGTGGAAATCAGCAACATTCCCACATTAAATTACTTTAAAAATGGATTAAATAGTAATATTGGTCTTTTGGATAATTGTTATTTAATTCCTCAAGTATTTTCTAAATTAAAATCTTATAGCGATTGAATTTTTACAATTTAATCCATAACTTTGATTAACTATATTCTCAATTAAATTACTTAAACGATCTTCAATATATTTTTATAATGATTCTATAAATTTTCTCTTTTACATTTGCAGACTCAATTTTTGAAAATGAAGTTTTAAAACTGTATTTTTCGACAACACTTAAAATTAGGTCGATATAGTATCCTTATTTAAAATTATCCTTTTGTTATATATTTTTTAATTGTCATGATATCAATCTCATATATCATGGAACAACATAAATTTAATAGCTAGATATCGAAATATAAAAAAAGTTATAAAATCAATTGACACACTATCTGTTTTAGATTAAGTATTTGTATTGGTGAAAAAAATAGTGACTGCGTTGTCAAGGTGATGGAATACAAATTCTAGGAAACACTCCACATTGATTATCCAAAAATTAGTTAATAGAATTTTTTTTTAAAACCCGGATATAATACTTCTAATAAGAAGATACATAGGAAGTAGGAACCTAAAACCAAAGCAAATTCCAAAATTTTAAACAACCCTAAGAATATGTATATGCACAGTTAGAAAATAAAAATCCCCACTCTATAAAAAAAATTGTATTATTTTAAAGGTGTTTTTGTCCTTGTATATCATTTATATAAAAAATAGAAAAATATCCGCACACTTGAACTCATATGTCTTTAACTTACTACATTTATACTCTATGATTCAACTAAAGTTTCATTCCATAGATGTACCATAATCTAGTATCAACCTATGCAGCTAAGAAGCTTTCATGGCGATACAACATTTATTCACACCCCTTTCAATCCAAAAATATCCCTTTTCACCCCAAGTTTCTCCCCATGAACTCTTAACCAGCCAATAGTTTAAACCTTCTTCACTTGTCCCACATCCAACAATAGTGACTGGATGAGTGAGAGAATTGCCACAATCTCCATTAAACACACCACCTTGAAAAAACTGAAAGGCTAGTCCACTTCCATCGATTGCAACGGACACAGGTTGATTTGTAACGGCCTGAAGCATCGCTTCTTCATCAGTTGCGGGCAAGGTTTCATAGTTGATGCTGGTGGCTGCTTTGTTTTTCTGTTTACCGGTGTCGCAAGTTCCTTGCATTTCTTGATATGTGTACCTTTCTTCGGTGGTTATTCCATGGTTTTGATAATGTATTCGAAAGCATCCGTCAACCTTGGTTTCTGCTGTAATTCAATAGTTATTGCTCGGATAATAAGATTAAGTTACCAGTTCTTATTTTAATTATCCCTTCACTGGCTGCCACTGCTGGAAATGCCCAACAAGATCTTGCAAAGGTAAATGAAAAAGAACTCTTTGTTATTTATATAGTAACATTAATTAGTTCCAAAATATAATTGAGGGTTGATAGTATTTTTTTTTTAAAAAGCAATGGGTTGAAAGTATTTTATATTTCAACAAAACATGAAAAGTTTTGAAGTGATTGATCTAATTAAAAGAGAATGTCTTTTTAATATTTTTCATACTGAATTTGTGTATAGTTAATTTGTGACATTAACTCAATTACATGTTTTTGTGTACTTACTACATTGACCTTATTCTTAATAGGAGTGACTTCATCTTGATCCCTCCAATCGAAGTTCGTCAAAACATTTGAAAAGTTTTCATACAAAATGATGTTGATTTTGACATCGTGGAATTGTCCTGCATCTTGTATCCAGTGTGAGTTGCAATGAATTCATCTTGCGTCATGTCTGCAAATTCATTGAGACCTAACTTAAAACTTCTATTTCCACCACTGTTAAAACTCTTAATATATTCTAAGTTCTCTCTGAATATATTAAGACGCTTCTCATTTTCTAATTTGCTCTCATATTTTCGACTGTAATCAGCCATCCATTGCTATAACAGATGCCAATGTCCCAAAAATTAAAAAGATTAAGCTCATTGTTTTGCGGTGTAGCAGAGATACAACAATAATTTAAGGGTTTTATTTTTCTTTGCTAATTGCTTGAATTCTTTTTGTATAGGGTAGGATAAAAATAAAAATTAAATGAAACATTTAACTTAAAGTAAATGTTTGGAAGTAAATATATATTTATGAAACTTATATTAATAAATAATTCCTAAACAATCTTTGAAGTTAATGATAACGTTTTCATTTTTTTTTACTTTAATATTCTAACAATTCCCCACTTAATTTAATAAAAATATTTAAGCACTAATTTTTTAGGTGAAGATAGAAAGCTATGTATAATACAAGAGCTAATGGCATGAACCTGTACTTAGTGTTTCAACAATCTCTGCTCCAAAACAAACAGTGAACTAAGTTTCGAACTAAGGCTTCTTTGGGGAAACAAATTATTCTGTCTCACACAAATTTTCGATGACCTACTAAGCCATCACATTATGACATTGTGCTTTATAACGATTATAATGAGCACTTTAGAGAAGAAGCCCTAATTCTCAAAGCAGACTTCATTCCACACTTACATAGGTAAGGTTATCAGAGATGCTCCAGTAACTCTACATCCTAGTCAAACAAGCTACCGACTTTATTAAGAGTATAAATACACTCCACCTTTATTACTATTACAGGATCTATACACTGCATCATAGGGAGGGATTTATTTATATATGCATGCCATGAAATCACTGTGATTCATTCTTGCTCGAAAAAATTTTAGTTTGACACAGTTTTCTTGCATAGCAATAAATAAAAATTTTGAAAATTGAGCCGATTTGTGATATTTATAGCAATAAACTCTTTACCAAAATTGCACTTGTATTTTCGGCTTGACAGATCCTTGTCATTCTTAGCTTTTAACCAAATTATCTTCTCTGCTATTCTCGTACCATGAATTACTTCGAGTGTGAGCTCGAACGATTCAAATCAAACAAAGAACCAGAAATAGTTTTCTTTACTTTCATTCTGAAAGAAAGATCTTTCTCAATAGGAACATGTAGATTTGTTATTTCAGAAAATAGAATTAATACTTAGAGAATAAACTCTCACTACTTTCGGATAGAATAACAATATCTCAAAGTTGTATTGTTAGCCCTATCGATGTCATTTATTTATAGGGAGAAGAGGTAAAACTCTTATTGAATTGTAGAAGTCTACTTCAATAGAAAAACGAAATCCTAGTTTAACTAGGAGTAGGTGGGGTGCCAACCCTAGTTAAACAATCTAGGGTCTATCGTCCCTCTTTTTAAACATGGGGGGCTTTTAGGCCTCTCCCATTTCGGGTCCAACTATAAGTAATTCCTAAACTTTTAACCTAGTACTTTATAATTCAATCCAACCCGATATTTTTTTTCTATTTCCCAAAATAAATTAATTTCTCAATTAAATAATTTCCTCAATCAAATTCTAATTCCATTAAAATCATGATAACTTACTAGTAACAGCCCGTTTTTCAGTGGTGTTAGAAATGGAGGTTTTAGAATCCCCTTTTCAATTATCGAGTCTGTTTAATATTTACAAGGTTATTATAAAGTTTAATTAAATTTTGGTCTGTTAATTTTGTTAATCAAATAGTTAATTAAGGTACATGGACTAAATTGTAAAAGTGGTAAAATTTAATCATTATGAATTTTTAGTTAATTAGAGGAACAGTTAGGCAATTGGTCAATTTATAAATAGATATTCGGTGGTGGCTGCACATTGTTATCACTAATTATTTAATCAAGCTTAATAATTAATTAATTAAACCTTAGTTAAAATAATTAAGATAATTAATTTAATCGTTTGTTTATAAGCTAAAATTTAAAACTCATCATATTTATTTCCTTTCTTCTGCAACTGAAACCACTTGAGGAAAACCTAGTAGCCATTTTTATGAGCTTAAGCATTCAACCCTCCATTTGGTAAGTGATTTTAAGTCATTTTCTTGAATTTTTACATTTTTGGGGTCTCCAGAGCTTGATTTAGTTAGCTTGTGTACCAATTTGTAAAAATGTTAAATTCTTATAAAGTTTCCATTATTGAATGCTTAATGAAGTTGGAGTTAATTTGTTATATTTTAAACCTAGTTATGAAAAAGAACTAATTTGCAAAGTGAAAGTTGTTAATTTTGAACAGAGAGACTAAAGTGCAAAGAATTCAAAATTGATGTTAAATTTCTGTAATTATAGATATTAGAGAGCTATAGAAGGATGAAATTGAGATCGGTTTCAAAATCGAGACTCAAATTTGAAAGTTATAGTAATTTTGGTTTTAGGGACTAAATTGAATAAAATACTAAAGTTTATGAAACATTCAAAAAATGAAATTGAATAGTCATATGCATATAAGAGGATGATATAAGGTATTTGTAATTGATAAATTAAATTTATGATCATTTAGATCGAGAATTGAACCAAGTCAATGACAATTGGAGAAAAAGGCAAAATTATCGAATAGTCCTTTGAATTCAACTTGTCTGTTGATTTAATTAGGTAATTTCATGTGGTGTATTGTATTTATATTTTCATGTATTTTAAATTTTAAATACATGTATGTTTAATTGAAATTTGAATTGTTTACGATTTGGTGCAAAATGTGAGATTTGGGCCAAATTGTAAAGAAATATAAATGAACTTGTATGTCAAAATTTCCTTGAAAAAACTTTGTAAATGTCTTGTACACAAGAAAAAAGGGTGATTAATGATGATTATTGAGGATCAAACATTTGTTTCAGACTCGAACATACATGTAAAACAGGTTTAGCTTGGACAAGTAACCTGATGTCATTTCAAAGGTTTAGCCCAAATACTTTAGAGAATACTTTAAACACACAAAAATATTTTAGGACAAGTTCAAAACACTTCAAGTATTTTAAACTCAAGTGAAACAATTATAAAATCGTGTGAAATAGTTTTAAATCGAGTGAAAAATTTTAAAATCGAATGGAACAGTTTTAAATAAATTGAAAATTTTTAAATCAAATGAAAAACTACTCCTTAAACAAAAAGTATCGATACCCATGCATTTTTATCGATACATTTACTAGTATCGATACAATTTTTGTATTCTGACTTCGAAATTTTTTTAAGCAATCATATTGCGTTTTGATACTTTTAATTAAGTATTGATACCTAGACAATTTTAGTGATACCTTGGTTAGTATTGATACGAGTTTTGCATTTTGGCTTCGAAGACTTTTTGAACAAACACATAAAGTATCGATACATATAAAAAAGTATCGATACCTTTCATCAGGTATCGATAAATTTCCATTGGTATTGATATAAATAGGGCTAACAGTCACTAAACTTTTGCATTAAATGCTAATAGTATCAATACCTATCAAAAAGTATCGATACTTGTTGTTGCATGTGACATAAATGCACTGGTATTTTCATTCCCAATGGCTCCATTCAATATAAGAAACACATCCTTGCACACAAAGTGCATACTGGCATACGAAGCCATCCTGATGCATCAATGCATAATCCCATATATAAACTAATCCTATAGCATGCTAACTATATTCAACACAACTCGAACAACTAATAGGGTACCAATATGCAACATCATTTACAATTTAGTACAATTGCCATTTATCAAGCCTATTCATCATCACAATCCAATCTATTAACATATCATATATACTTCATGTTATTCAATACATTTTCACCCAATCTCATAACACATATCATATTTCCAACATTTCATGCTATTTTACATTTTATTCATTTTAGTTCCCTATTTCAACATTTTATAATCAAGCTCAATTCAATCTCTCATATTATCACTAGGTACTCACATCGATATTTCTAGATGCAATTAACATGAAAATGGAATCAATTAACACAACCCTCAATCATAAATGTATAAAATGTGGTCTCGTGTCACTCGTAGGCAACTCTTTCTTTTCCTGTCCCTCTCGAAGGTTTCGCGTCGGTGTTAGCTATGAATAGTCACAAAACATAACACATTATCATTTTCCCGCCAGTTCAAAACCAAATACCAATTTATACACATTTATCCCCTAAAATTGAGACAAGCATAATTTTCAATTTAGGGCTTCATATTAAAATTTGATTTACCAAAATTCATTAGAGGCATTTCTATTTTCTATTCCTATCAATTTTCATAATAGTTTTGCATTTTATTCAATTTGGTTCCTAATGTACAAAACAAACAATTAAGCTTTACAGTTTAGTCCTTTTCGTAAACTAAGTTTAATTTCTAACAATTTCACACCAATTTCATTCAATTCTCAGCGAAGTTAATTTTTAAAAGCTTTGACAGTTTTATGGATTGGTACATGGGCTAGCTAAATCAAGCTCTCATGATTCAATTTCCATAAAAATTAAAGAAAATTGTCTAAAAACTTACATGAAATTGGATGTCCGAATGTTTAAAATCTAAAACTTTCTTATTTTCTTTAGTTTTCACGACTTAGGGAAGAAGATGATAACATCTTCCAGTAAGCTTTGGCTTTTATATTATGATTAATTCATTAATTAATTTTAGTTAACTTAATTAATCTAACTTAATTAAATTTTGTCATGTTTAAGCGAAGTTAATGACATCCAACATCATCATCCACTATAAACTATTCATAAGTGGTTTATTAGCCATTTTGATCCTTTAGATAATTGCTATTTAAGTCCCCAATTATTTTTTTAATTACAAATCTGTAGCGATTAAACTTTTATAATTTAGTCTCTAGTCTTAATTAACTATAATTGCAGCTAAATTGCTTATCCAAAATTCAATTCATCAATATAATAACTTCATAAATATCTCTAGTTACTATTTACAGACTTGGTTTACAGAAACAAGGTCTGAAACCGTATTTTATGACACCACTGGAAATCGAGTTGTTACAACAAGAGCTGGGGTCACAACATCAATAGGGTTGTGTCGCCACTTCCAGGGCAGACTCCTTAAAATTTTACTTTCTTTGAATTCAATCTACCAAATTATACACACCAATGGTCTAAGGACCCAATGTGCATTTCTATTCAACTCAAAAGATTATCATTTACACTTTTCAACATCTTAAAGACTTCAAAACACTTATAAACATGATCAAAACAATTCACAAGTTAATTTTATCTGGCATTCACTATCCAAAATACCTACTTGACCAATTACAACTTTAAACTAGTTTAATTCTAGGTACATGTCATCTATTGAAACATAAAGAATGGTACAAATATGTCTGAGTCGAGAATCAATGATCCAGATGTTGCTTCACCTCTCAGGACTTTGAGATCTACTGATACTTGTGCATGAAATAAACAAATCGTATGCTAAGCAATAAAGCTCAGTGGTACTTTAATGATTCAAGTCATAAAAATGAAAACATTAACATAATACGAATGAAATCAAAGCATAATTAAATTTCAAACCTTTTCATGACATGTATGTTAAACATTCAACTATTAAAAATAAGTTTATTTCCATTACAATTCATACAATTTGATCAAATCAATATTTCATAATTCTTACTTTACTTTGTCATCCTGGGTTGCGCGACAATGATGACTTTTAGAATTTGAATATTATACAATCCCAGATGGCCCAGTAACGATGGCTTTCACTTTTTCAATGATCCTATGGCATGCTAACTAAACTTGACTCTACTCTAAATAGTTAGTAGAGTCTCCAATATCCAATTACATATCATTATATATTCAATATCATAGTCACAATTGATTTCATCAATTCGTATTACATGGCATTATCAAGCTCATGTTATACTCGTTTAAAATATATTTACATCTCAATTCAATTCTCGATACATTAAAGTTTCATAACATATCATTTCAACTCAATTCACCATATCTCATCATCAATTCACATATATATACAATGTTATATAACACAATTCATATCATTTTCATGTCACATATCATATATCAATAATATCATACCATTTTCTACTATGTTCAATTCAGTCCAATTGTAACACCTCATACCCGGCTTAGACGTTAAGACCAAGCCTAGAGAGCTACATCAAAATGTTTAAGAAAAATCCAACCTTAACTATGAGAAATTTGTTATCCAAAAACATTTAAACAGTTAAGCCATCAATGTAATTCAGAGTTACACATTATAACCCGAAAGAACATACGATAGAATAAGTTCATATACACAATGAAGATAATAAAAAATGAGAGATGATCGAGCTCCTGACACGCCGAGGCTCTTAATTCGATGGGTTACCTAAAAATTAGTCAACAAACAGAATGATATAACTCAATGTGTAATCAATGTAGATAATCAAATCATAAGTATGTATAACACATATAGGTGTTCATTTTCTCTTTATTCAGACATTTCTTAGTTTCAAATACAAAGTCGGAACAAAGGATATTTATTACAGTTACAGAACAGATACATATCCAGAACAGATCAGATACAGATGCAGTTTCCCAGCCCCATCTACTACACACCATCTCTAACCATCCCAACACACCATATAGGCTATTAAATCCATCCAGCCCTACACACCACATAGTGTCGGTATAACACGTTTCAGAATGATTACAGACTAGTTGTCAATTAGTATGCGATAAATCGCTAGAACCAGATACAGATTTATGGCTCAGCGACTAAATTCGAAAATCATTAAGCTGTCAACACTTCCTTCTTTATATCATTCCCACCAATTGCAAATGCATATTATAGATGTCAGATATCAAGGATATACATAACATTACCCAAACACAATTCACAATCAAATAATACAGATCATTTAACAGTTATCACATCAATTATAAATGAAAATAATCGATTATTCAACCTCAGAATATTGGATATTAGATTATATAATCTAATTCAGATCATACGGACCCTATGGAAGGCCTACATTCAATTCGAACAACGCTTACGGCCTTAGGGAAAATTCTAGTATTTTGGCTCACACGCCTATGTGGATTCACATGACCTGGGTGTCTGGCTTGTGTGGTCCACACGGCCTGGCACACGGTCATGTGGCTCAAAATAATGAGTTACATGATCTGGCACACGACCAAACACCCACTCGTGCGTCTCACAAACCCTCACATGGCTTGGACGCACAACCGTGTTCCAAGCCCATGTGTCTCCAACTCAAAAATAGTAAGTTACACGGCCTGGCACACGGCCTTGTGGCTCACACGACCTACCACATGGCCATGTGACATCAAAAGCCATGTTTTTCGGCGTTTGCAATTTGTAAAAAAATTGAGTTTTCGTTACACACCTAATGTAGTTTTGATGTAGAAGCAACACAGAAGAATCTGAAACCTAAAATGACAATTAATTGACTAATTAAATGACTAAATCGAACTATAAATGAAAAAATTAGCACTCAAAACCAACGTACATTAAAAACTTTGACGCAACTATCCAAACAGAATTTTCGTTTACCAACAAGCGAACAGTAACAATTCGAATGTAAACTAGTGGAGAAGCGTCACTCTCGATGCTTTTGCCTAGAAGAAATTCCATTTGAATCGTTAATGAGAATTTCACAACAATTGGCAAGAATATCTAACTTCAACAAAACAAACGAAGTCTAACAAAGACAGATAGAAAATAACAACACTTATGCGATATCATAACAATTGACGCAACAAACCACACAAAACGCCCAATTAAGCTTGGTAGCAAACTTACGGAAGCAATAAAAGCAATAAGGAAAAGAAATAAGGGAAGAAGAGAAAAAGAAAAAAAAACCAATAGGGAAGAAGAAGAACGGTAAAGGAAAAGAGGAACAAAAAAATAAATATAAAATTAAGTTTTAAACAAAATAATTATCTAAATAAATAAACTAATTTATTACTAAGTGACAAAATATTTCCTTGATGCATGAGTAGATACTCAAACACAAGACCAGAAGATATACAAAAATTTAACCATCAAACCAACAGGCTCATTCTTAACACAAATTCACACAAAAATAAACGTAAGTCCAATGTTCAAAGATAATGGTCAAGTCAAACAAAATAACAAAATTTCCAAAAGTGAGATTTGAACCCCTGACCTCTAACACACAAAAGGAACACTTAGCCACAGATACAAAAATTTAATTATCAATAGAATTTATCAAACAATTGTTCAAAATTTGGGGCATTACACCAGTTCTCCATATTTAATATCAATCAATACGAATCAATTTATATGACAATATAAGCTTACCTTAATGGTAAATCAAGCAATTAACATATATATTCAATGATCTCAAATCATAAAAGTACAAACTAAATTTCTCTCATCAGTCATCAATGACTCTTGCCTTTCCCTTCTCTCTCAATAACCCAACATCGTTTTTAGTTGAAATAATGGTTGAAGCTTTCAACAATAGAGGTTTTTCTCTTCCTTTTTTCTTTTCTTTTCTTTTTTCTTTTTGCTTTTTTTTTGCTAGATAATGGAAGAAGATAAATTGATTTTATACAAAGATTAAGCATTGATTAATTTAGCTAATCATGGTTATTTTTTTAATTAATTTACATTATATTCTTTAATCTTAATTACATAAATTAAATGGTCATCATCGTCAAAGTCCACTAACTTTAAAAGAACAATGGTTTAATAACCATTTTGATCTTTTGGGTAATTGTTATCTAAGTCCCCAAGCATTTTCTTAATTAAAACTCAATAGTGATTGGACTTTTACAATTTAGTCCTCAAGTTTTAATTAATTATTTTCTCGATTAAATTACTTAACAAAACTTCAATATATTTTCATACTAACTTCCTCAATCTTTATTTTTCGTCCTTACAGAGTCAAATTATAGAAATAAAGTTCTGAAATCGTATTTTTCATCACCACTGAAAATCGGATCGTTACATGATGGGTTTAAGCTTGTGCTTACTAAGTAGCGGCTTCTTGACATCATAGGCAAGGTAAAACTTGGAAGCCTTCTTGGCGGTGACGAGGGCCTTAGGCTTGGGGTCATGGCGAAGGAAAACGCCACCGTGTTTGGCCTTGGTAGCCTAAAGGTCGCACTTGTGGTACATCTTAGACCTGGAATACTTGTCTACACCACCACATGTAAGATATGGGTTTCAAGTCTTAACAGGGGTCTTCCTTTTTGCTGTCATTTCCTCTTTGAACCCTTTACCTTTCGGGGATTACTCTTCTTGGTTGGGAAAGGTTGACAAGAGCAGAACCCTAAAACGCTTAGGATTGCAAAATGAGGATTTTTATTTTCTTGGAAAATTAATTTAATGATGTGTAAAATGTATACACAATTGGCGGCAGAATCCACATTTCGTTTGGTTTTTAATGGAGGAGTAGCCAAAACAAGAACAACTCTTAATGACAATGCTAAAATTGACCCCCTAAAAAAAGTAAAGTCACTAAAACAGAAACACGGTAATTTTAGAGTGACTATTCGGGTAGTTACCCAAAATATAATATTAAAAAATAAAAAAGAAATAAATATTCAAAAATATTTGAAATACAAATTATATACATTTTATAAAAATATAATTTAGAATTTCAATACTTTTAATAAATTTAATATAAAACATACAAAATTTTAATATATATAATATATGTTAATTATAATATAACATATTTCAATAAAAAAATATTGTTGATAAATTTCATCTAATAACCAAACACTTAATCAATCAAACCTAAAAAGGGTGGACTAAAAGTGCAAATAAATATGAATCTTCTATTCACCGAATTAAAGCTGATGACAGGGACCAAATAGCATGAAATTACAAATTTGAAGGAGTTACAATAAAAATTCCATTCAACATATCACACGGCGTATAAAAGTCAAAACTCTACAAACTTCGTTTGGCTTCTTATCACCAGACTATACATTTAAAGATTTGCCAAATTTTATTTGGCTTCTCATTGCAATTCTTTTTACTAAATTAATTTAATAACATTGTACTGAAATTTGTTTGTAATAGAATTTATCAATTTTAAATTGTGTATAAAATAGGGCAGACTAATAATGAAATAAAAAATAACAGAAGGCCTTATTGGAGAAAATGGCTACTCTCTAATAATAATAATGAAAATTTTATATTATGTCAAATTTGACATGCGTGATCTGAATAGAGTATAAAATATGATGGTTAAATTGATAAATTATTAATTATAAAATCAAATAAATTTTATATTGATACAAGTGAATCTCACCTCAATTCAAAACAAAATATTTAAAATTTAAAATTAGTAAAGGTAAAATTACACTTTAGCTTCTTAAAAATATAAAAATTTCATTTAATTCTTTAAAAATTATAAAGATATAGGCTATTAAAATGATGAAATTGTATTTTTACTATCGTACTATTACAATTGAATTTTGAGCCTTCTAAAAGTATTTCTAATTTCGCCCGTAAATGAATTGTGATGTTCATAATAATAATAATAATAGTATTACTGGTTTATGAAAATTAAATTAAAATTAAAATTTATATGTAAATTATGTTAAATCAAAATTCACATCTCACATTCATTAAAAATATTTGAATAAAATACCAAGTAAGCCAATTTTTAAAAATTGATTTTAAAAAATTGTGAAATACTTAAATAAAATGTGAATCAAGTCAATTATTTTAGTTGCCTAACTTTAGAAATATCTAAATAAAATGCCAATTAATCATTTTCTTTAATGAATATTTTTCTCTTCTGTTAGCAAAATCTAAAATTGACCGATAAAAAGCCTACTAAGTATAATTAAAGGAAACTGCACAACTAGCCAATCAATGTTGTTATTTTTATCACGTAAGTGTACTTTTTTTTATTTTAGTCACTGATGTTTTCGAAATCTGATATTTTGATCACTTTTTCATTAAATTATTAATGGAGTATTTATGTAACTATTTTTATTAGCATAATAACAAATTGGGTAAAGTATAAGAATGATCACCCAACTATTAGTTCATTCTATTTTTGTCATCTAATTATTATTATTATTTATTTAATCACACAATTTTTTTAAATTAAATAATTTAGTCCCTATTGATGTTAACTTAGAAAGGAAGTCTAATGTGAGTTTTGTTTTATTGGCCTAATAACAAACTTAGTCCTACAATATTTATTCATTCTATCAATTTGATCATAAATTTAAAAAATTCAACAAATATAACCTTCAATATTTACAAGATTTGTCCTTTTAGCTCTAATTCTAAAAATTATAAAAATATATTTAAAAACTATTTAAAATATTTGTATTTAGTTTTTTTTTACTTTTTATAATTTATATTTATTTTTTATCAACCAAACATATTAAAACCCAAAAATTAAAGCTATTTTTATATTCAATCTCTTTCTTTAGTCTCTTGTAATAAAAATATTCAAAATAAATTAATAAAAAATTCACCCTGGCTCTCTTGCAAATAAGGGCAGTTGACCACGACTTGCGTCTAGTCTATCTTTCTGTTCCACGCAGCAACTATCGAACATAAGAAATTAAGAAAAATTAGCGCAAATCCTGCTTGTCAACATTATTTCTCATTTGCTCCATCGGTGCGCCAATTATGTAATGGAGCGTAAGAGACCATAATGAAGGCCTAGACAATTGCATTAAATACAATGGTGGAGCGTTTACAGGAGATTGTGGAAATTCTCTCACCCATGCAGTCACCATTGTTGGATATGAGACAAGTGAAGAAGGTTTAAACTATTGGCTGATTAAGAATTCATGGGGAAAAACTTGGGGTGAAAATGGGTATATGAGGATTCAAAGGAATGTGGAAACGCAAGGTGGCTTATGTGGTATCGCCATGAAAGCTTCGTATCCAATTCCATAAGTTCATATAGGGCCAGTTACTATAATTAGCTAGTCGTGTCAAATGGTCTAAGATATACGTTGATGTTTGCGGTCTGTTTGGAACTATGAGTCTTGCACTCTTGCCAACCTTTTATCAATATAATGAATAAATGATTATTTATTAAAAAAAAGCTTCCAAAAAGTTTGATAGTTATGTATAGAAACAACTATTTGACAATTCTTTTTCTTTTATTAAAAAAATATTTTAAAATTTTAAACAAAATGGTGATTTGAATTTGATGAGTATAATTTCTTAAATAAAAATAATTCATTCCTCATTTTTGTCAACAATAATTAAGATAAATTACATAATTAATCACTCAATTATTAACATGTTTTTGTATGAAACTCACATTCATTTACAAAAATCGTATCACCTTCAGTTTTTTTACTATGAATATATCCACAACTCGTCCAAATCTCTCACATATTATTTCAATCCAATATTTGCCAACATTTGGAGCTAGAATCTCAACATAGAGAGAAATCGCTATTAAACCTCTTTAATTTCATCATTTTTAATTTTCATTTTTTTTTTAAATTTCTATTAACACAATCCAAAATTTAATAGCAAAACTCACATTTCATATTCATTAAAAAATATTTGACTAAAATATCATCATAAAATGCGAAGCAAGCGAATTTTTAAAAATTGACTTTAGAAACTTATGAAATATCTACATAAAATGCCAATCAAGTCAATTTTTTAATTGCCTAACTTAAGAAAGATCTAAATTAAATCCAACCAACCATTTTTTTAATGATTATTTTAGTTTTCTATTAGCAAAATCCAAAATGACTAATAAAAAGCCTACTAAATATTTGTTTTTCTTCATTCGAACTGACCTGTTGAAAATACAACAAGAACAACATTCAAAAGTTCAAATTTACAGCGTCCCATAATGTAACATTTTCAACAATTGAAAACTGACGTTTGACGTCAAATCTAATACTCACCACCTAGCTTTAAACATATCTTCACGATTTATACCTGATATCGGCAAGTTTGAGGCCATTTCATTTCCTTTCTTTTCTGCCATAAAAAAAATACAACACTACCTACCTTCTCAATTTTCCTCTCAATATCTGCAAATGTTGACCGTAGTGACAATGGTCTCATCGACTTGTTTGCACACCAATTGAACACCAATTTAGAACCAATTTCTAGAAACAACGAGTCATTTATCTTCCATTCCAGAGATATAAATACTTCCAGTGCTAAAAGCACCACTCCTGCCTATGTCGAATCAGCATCATTTGCTGCAATAGGACCTGAAAATAGAGCTCTTGCAACACCCTCCATATCTCTCAAAACTCCTCCACAACATGCACTATCCTCATTTGCTATCCCACATACATTGAACTTTAAACATCCTTGCGGAGGAGGGCGCCATATTGATGAGGATGACCTGGATTTAATTGTGTCTATCTTGCACCTGTTTGAACAAATCCACCAAGAGCTCTCCTACATCAATAAATCATCATAGACAGACTTTATCCACAGCAATGCCCTCATGTTTGATTGAAAAATCAAAGTTTCCATGGTCATCATCTTTCTTTCAAAGACAAGTCCATTTCTTGCCAACCATACTGTCCAACAGGCTGCCGAAATTGATATCAACCATAAGCTTTTCTAGATTCTAGCCAATTTCATATTATAACACAATGAGTATAATTCATCAAATCCTTCTACCGGTTCCCATTCAGCCTCCCACCAATTGAAAATTTTATATCAAAATCCTTCAATAAATTTACATTTGAAGGACAAATGATCTGCTCTCTCTGGAACCCTTTCACACCATGGGCAACTGATCGAGATGTTTTGAAGTTTCACCCCTCCTTCGACAAGAAATTCTTTTATAGGAATTCTATCAATAGTGAGCATCCAAAGAAAGCTTCACACTTTTGGTGGTACTTTTAATTTCCATATTTTGTCAAAAGCAAAATTTATATCAACCCCTCCATCTATTATCAATAATTCAGCACACTTCCTTACGATAAATTCCCCATTACTATCGTGTAGCCAACAAAGCCGATCCTCTACCCAGGAACCAACTTCGTGCTACTCACTTTATCCTCCAATCTACGAAGCATCTTCTCCTCTCTTTCCAATAAGGATCTTGTAAAGAGTTTGCTCCACTTTACTCTACTAAATCCATTATTTCTCGAGTAATCTACTACTGTACCTCCTTTTTGTCTTGCTAAGCGAAACAACCTTAGAAATTCTAATTTTAATGGACAATTACTGCACCATATGTCCGTCCAAAACATCGTCGTCCTTCCATTCCCAACCCACCAACAAAAAGCTTCATTCCCCACCCTTTTAGACATATTGGCATCTTTAGAATTCTCTACAATACCTCTCTAAACAATTGACATATCTTTTGTACAAGTCATCCTAAATCGCCACTGTTGCAAGCTCAAACCATACTTCACTAGGATAACTTTTTGCCACAACACATTTTTCTTGATCGCAAATCTCCAGCTCCATTTAGCCAATAATGCTCTATTTTTTATTTAGTATTCACCACTCCCACTCTTTCATTGTCCTTTGGATGTCGACAATGCATTAGAAAAAAGAATTACAGAAAGTGAAGATAGGATTAAAGTGATCGATGAAGCTAGTGAACACAGAGAACTGACTAAGTTCGAGATGAAGGAATTAAAAAAGTTGAATATTGAACTTTGGGAAGCAATTAAATTTAAAGAATCAGTTTGGCATAAAAAATCAAGGATTACATGGTTAAAAGAAGGGGATGCTAATTCAACTTTTTTCCATAGAGCAGTGAAGATCAAAGCTAAAAGGAATATGGTACATATATTGAAAATAGGGAGTCATTGGTACAGTGAACCTAAGGAGATGAAAAAGAGACAGTACAATTTTTTCAAAAGTTATTTTAATTGCCCAGTTAAGAAGTGGAGAATGGACTTGGAACTGAATTTCAGAAAGCTAAATCAGGAGAAGGCTTTGAAATTGGAGCCACCATTTTTGATGGATGAGATTAAAGAGGCGATATGGAGCTGTGATGAACCAAAAGCACCTAGATCGGACAGTTTTATCCTGTGCTTTTTAGAAAAAGTTGGGAGATAGTAAAGGAGTGTAACGCCCCAAAATTTCTAATTTCGTTGTTGTGAAAATATGACACAAATATCTGTCAGCTTTAGTGGTTATGAGTTCTGGAAGTGTTTGGGAGGTCCCAAGTTCAAGCCCTCGCTTGGGAAAATTTTGGTATTTTGAATGAATTAGGTCTTACTCTTGTTCAGTAGGCTTTTATTTGATTGTTGGTAAAAATTTATCAGAATGGGGCTGCTGGTCTGGTGGTTAAGCGGAGTGGTAGTGTGTAGGAGATCTTGTGTTCGAGTCCTTACGCAAGCAGGGGAATTAATTTTTTTTTATGTGTGTGGCGTGGTGGAGTTCAAATTAAATTAGACTGCTGAGTAGTTGTGTTTTAGTGGGTTAATAGGGAGTGTTTTTAGGAGATAATTGGGGAGAAGTTATCAAAATAAGATTTTCTCCTTATCAGTTTTCTATTTTCTATTTCTTTCTTTTCCCAACAAATTTTCTGACATTAGACTTTTGTTTCTCTGCCGTGTTTTCTCCCTTCTTGTTCACTTTTGGTTTTTGTTCCCCTTCGGTCGAATCTTGTTTCTTCTCTTTGCCCTCTCTTTTCGTTTCTGTATTATTTTGGGAGTCATCTCTTTGGCTGTAAATTTTGACTTCATCTATTTCTGTAAGTGGAATTTCTCCCCTTAGTTATCGTATTTTGATTAGACAGTTAACAAAGGGTTCGTTTTACTCTCGTTAAGGTGTTGTTCAAAGGTTTTAAGCGGATATTCTAGTGTATAGAGATGACTGGTTATCAAACTTGTCACGGTAAGTTTTCAAATCGTCGTTGGTTTAGTTTCTCGAGTTTTATGTTGGAGATATTTTGTTGATTGATGAATCAAGTGATTAATTAAGGGATATATTGGTCAAATATAAGTTTCTGAAGGCTCAGGTTTCTTTGCGCAATGAACTGATACTAGGTGTGTACCTAAAATGTAAAAAATGAGATTCGGTGAAAAGCCAAAATTTCTTACTGTCTAAAAATAAGATAAATAAGAGAAAATAATACAAAAAATTGTAGAAAAAGAAATAAAGGTGTTATAAACTTGGAAATCAACATTCTGAACAAAACAGTTTTGGACAGCAGTAGTAGTCTAATTTTGAAAAATCATCACAAATAGTGAAAATTGAGTTAGAGGTTGAATAAAATATGAAATTAAATTTTATTGAGTCTAGTTTTTCTTGGAAGAAACAATGTAAGCAATGAAACTGTAAGTTATGAGATATAATGAATTTTGTGAGACAATGTCAGAATGGTTTCGAGTTCCCCTGTTCTGACTTTGGAAAATCATGAAAATTTGTAAAAAAATAAATAGGGGCTGAAATATATGCGTTTAAATCATTAATGAGTCTACTTTTAAGAGAAACAAACGGAAACATCATCCAAATTTCGTACTAAGAGACAAATAATTTTTAGTAAGGAAAGGTTGAAGCTGTCAAGCAATAGAATAGGGATAACTTTTAAGATTTTCCTGTACTGATTTAATAAGCTATAAATTCTAGAAATTTTGTGGTAGAAAGGTATTTGAGTCTAGTTTCAAAAACATCAAGCAGATCTTAATTTGGAATTCTTTAGCTCAAGTTATAAATAATTTAGTGACAATGACTCAAGTAGATAGCTCTAAATGATCATATTAGTAAATAGTGGAAACATATATGAATATTTAACTAGCATGGGTTACATTAAAAATGGATCACACGGCCAAGGCCAATTTGAGTCGAGTGGTCCATGTAGGCTCACACGGGCATGTGGGCCGTTTTTTACCAAAATGTTTCTAAGGTTGCACGGGTCACCCAAGTCGACTGTAAATCTACTGTAAGGATCTTGTAAAGAGTTTGCTCCACTTTACTCTACTAAATCCATTATTTCTCGAGTAATCTACTACTGTACCTCCTTTTTGTCTTGCTAAGCGAAACAACCTTAGAAATTCTAATTTTAGTGGACAATTACTGCACCATATGTCCGTCCAAAACATCGTCGTCCTTCCATTCCCAACCCACCAACAACAAGCTTCATTCTCCACCCTTTTAGACATATTGGCATCTTTAGAATTCTCTACAATACCTCTCTAAACAATTGACATATCTTTTGTACAAGTCATCCTAAATCGCCACTGTTGCAAGCTCAAACCATACTTCACTAGGATAACTTCTTGCCACAATACATTTTTCTCGATCGCAAATCTCCAACTCAATTTAGCCAATAATGCTTTATTTTGTTTTAGTATTCACCACTCCCACTCTTTCATTGTCCTTTGGATGCCGACAATGCATTAGAAAAAAGAATTACAGAAAGTGAAGATAGGATTAAAGAAGGAATTAAATTTAAAGAATCAGTTTGGCGTCAAAAATCAAGGATTACATGGTTAAAAGAAGGGGATGCTAATTCAACCTTTTTCCATAGAGTAGTGAAGATCAAAGCTAAAAGAAATATGGTACATATATTGAAAATAGGGAGTCATTGGTACAGTGAACCTAAGGAGATGAAAGAGAGACAGTACAATTTTTTCAAAAGTTATTTTAATTGCCCAGTGAAGAAGTGGAGAATGGACTTGGAACTGAATTTCAGAAAGCTAAATCAGGAGAAGGCTTTGAAATTGGAGCCACCATTTTTGATGGATGAGATTAAAGAGGCAGTATGGAGCTGTGATGAATCAAAAGCACCTAAACCGGACAGTTTTATCCTGTGCTTTTTAGAAAAAGTTGGGAGATAGTAAAGGAGTGTAACGCCCCAAAATTTCTAATTTCGTTGTTGTGAAAATATGACACAAATATCTGTTAGCTTTAGTGGTTATGAGTTCTGGAAGTGTTTGGGAGGTCCCAAGTTCAAGTCTTTGCTTGGGGAAATTTTGGTATTTAGAATGAATTAGGTCTTACTCTTTTTCAGCAGGCTTTTATTTGATTGTTGGTAAAAATTTATCAGAATGGGGCTGCTGGTCTAGTGGTTAAGCGGAGCGGTAGCATGTAGGAGATCTTGTGTTCGAGTCCTTGCGCAAGCAGGGGAATTAATTTTTTTTATGTGTGTGGCGTGGTGGAGTTCAAATTAAATCAGACTGCTGAGTAGTTGTGTTTTAGTGGGTTAATAGGGAGTGTTTTTAGGAGATAATTGGGGAGAAGTTATCAAAATAAGATTTTATCCTTATCAGTTTTCTATTTTCTATTTCTTTCTTTTCCCAACAAATTTTCTGGCATTAGACTTTTGTTTCTCTGCCGTGTTTTCTCCCTTCTTGTTCACTTTTGGTTTTTGTTCCCCTTTGGTCGAATCTTGTTTCTTCTCCTTGCCCTCTCTTTTCGTTTCTGTATTTTTTTGGGAGTCATCTCTTTGGCTGTAAATTTTTATTTTATCTATTTCTGTAAGTGGAATTTCCCCCTTAGTTATCGTATTTTGATTAGACAGTTAATAAAGGGTTCGTTTTACTCTCGTTTAGGTGCTGTTCAAAGGTTTTAAGCGGATATTCCAGTGTATAGAGATGACTGGTTATCGAACTCGTCATGGTAAGTTTTCAAATCTTCGTTGGTTTAGTTTCTCGAGTTTTATGTTGGAGATATTTTGTTGGTTGATGAATCAAGTGATTAATTAAGGGATATATTAGTCAAATATAAGTTTCTGAAGGAGTGTAACGCCCCAAAATTTCTAATTTTGTTGTTGTGAAAATATGACACAAATATCTGTTAGCTTTAGTGGTTATGAGTTCTGGAAGTGTTTGGGAGGTCCCAAGTTCAAGTCTTCGCTTGGGAAATTTTGGTATTTTGAATGAATTAGGTCTTACTCTTGTTCAGTAGGCTTTTATTTGATTGTTGGTAAAAATTTATCAGAATGGGGCTACTGGTCTTGTGGTTAAGCGAAGTGGTAGCGTGTAGGAGATCTTGTGTTCGAGTCCTTGCGCAAGCAGGGGAATTAATTTTTTTTATGTGTGTGGCGTGGTAGAGTTCAAATTAAATTAGACTGCTAATTAGTTGTGTTTTAGTGGGTTAATAGGGAGTGTTTTTAGGAGATAATTGGGGAGAAGTTATCAAAATAAGATTTTCTCCTTATCAGTTTTCTATTTTCTATTTCTTTCTTTTCCCAACAAATTTTCTGGCATTAGACTTTTGTTTCTCTGCCGTGTTTTCTCCCTTCTTGTTCACTTTTGGTTTTTGTTCCCCTTCGGTCGAATCTTGTTTCTTCTCCTTGCCCTCTCTTTTCGTTTCTGTATTTTTTTGGGAGTCATCTCTTTGGCTGTGAATTTTTATTTTATCTATTTCTGTAAGTGGAATTTCTCCCCTTAGTTATCGTATTTTGATTAGACAGTTAATAAAGGGTTCGTTTTACTCTCGTTTAGGTGCTGTTCAAAGGTTTTAAGCGGATATTCCAGTGTATAGAGATGACTGGTTATGAACTCGGCATGGTAAGTTTTCAAATCTTCGTTGGTTTAGTTTCTCGAGTTTTATGTTGGAGATATTTTGTTGGTTGATGAATCAAGTGATTAATTAAGGGATATATTGGTCAAATATAAGTTTCTGAAGGAGTGTAACGCCCCAAAATTTCTAATTTTGTTGTTGTGAAAATATGACACAAATATCTGTTAGCTTTAGTGGTTACGAGTTCTGGAAGTGTTTGGGAGGTCCCAAGTTCAAGTCTTCGCTTGGGAAATTTTGGTATTTTGAATGAATTAGGTCTTACTCTTGTTCAGTAGGCTTTTATTTGATTGTTGGTAAAAATTTATCAGAATGGGGCTGCTGGTCTAGTGGTTAAGTGGAGTGGTAGCGTGTAGGAGATCTTGTGTTCGAGTCCTTGCGCAAGCAGGGGAATTAATTTTTTTTATGTGTGTGGCGTGGTGGAGTTCAAATTAAATTAGACTGCTGAGTAGTTGTGTTTTAGTGGGTTAATAGGGAGTGTTTTTAGGAGATAATTGGGGAGAAGTTATCAAAATAAGATTTTCTCCTTATCAGTTTTCTATTTTCTATTTCTTTCTTTTCCCAACAAATTTTCTAGCATTAGACTTTTGTTTCTCTGCCGTGTTTTCTCCCTTCTTGTTCACTTTTGGTTTTTGTTCCCCTTTGGTCGAATCTTGTTTCTACTCTTTGCCCTCTCTTTTCGTTTCTGTATTTTTTTGGGAGTCATCTCTTTGGCTGTAAATTTTTATTTTATCTATTTCTGTAAGTGGAATTTCCCCCTTAGTTATCGTATTTTGATTAGACAGTTAATAAAGGGTTCGTTTTACTCTCGTTTAGGTGCTGTTCAAAGGTTTTAAGCGGATATTCCAGTGTATAGAGATGACTGGTTATCGAACTCGTCATGGTAAGTTTTCAAATCTTCGTTGGTTTAGTTTCTCGAGTTTTATGTTGGAGATATTTTGTTGGTTGATGAATCAAGTGATTAATTAAGGGATATATTGGTCAAATATAAGTTTCTGAAGGAGTGTAACGCCCCAAAATTTCTAATTTTGTTGTTGTGAAAATATGACACAAATATCTGTTAGCTTTAGTGGTTATGAGTTCTGGAAGTGTTTGGGAGGTCCCAAGTTCAAGTCTTCGCTTGGGAAATTTTGGTATTTTGAATAAATTAGGTCTTACTGTTGTTCAGTAGGCTATTATTTGATTGTTGGTAAAAATTTATCAGAATGGGGCTACTGGTCTAGTGGTTAAGCGAAGTGGTAGCGTGTAGGAGATCTTGTGTTCGAGTCCTTGCGCAAGCAGGGGAATTAATTTTTTTTATGTGTGTGGCGTGGTAGAGTTCAAATTAAATTAGACTGCAGAGTAGTTGTGTTTTAGTGGGTTAATAGGGAGTGTTTTTAGGAGATAATTGGGGAGAAGTTATCAAAATAAGATTTTCTCCTTATCAGTTTTCTATTTTCTATTTCTTTCTTTTCCCAACAAATTTTCTGGCATTAGACTTTTGTTTCTCTGCCGTGTTTTCTCCCTTCTTGTTCACTTTTGGTTTTTGTTCCCCTTTGGTCGAATCTTATTTCTTCTCTTTGCCCTCTCTTTTCGTTTCTGTATTTTTTTGGGAGTCATCTCTTTGGCTGTAAATTTTTATTTTATCTATTTCTGTAAGTGGAATTTCCCCCTTAGTTATCGTATTTTGATTAGACAGTTAATAAAGGGTTTGTTTTACTCTCGTTTAGGTGCTGTTCAAAGGTTTTAAGCGGATATTCCAGTGTATAGAGATGACTGGTTATCGAACTCGTCATGGTAAGTTTTCAAATCTTCGTTGGTTTAGTTTCTCGAGTTTTATGTTGGAGATATTTTGTTGGTTGATGAATCAAGTGATTAATTAAGGGATATATTGGTCAAATATAAGTTTCTGAAGGAGTGTAACGCCCCAAAATTTCTAATTTTGTTGTTGTGAAAATATGACACAAATATCTGTTAGCTTTAGTGGTTATGAGTTCTGGAAGTGTTTGGGAGGTCTAAGTTCAAGTCTTCGCTTGGGAAATTTTGGTATTTTGAAAGAATTAGGTCTTACTCTTGTTCAGTAGGCTTTTATTTGATTGTTGGTAAAAATTTATCAGAATGGGGCTGCTGGTCTAGTGGTTAAGCGGAGAGGTAGAGTGTAGGAGATCTTGTGTTCAAGTCATTGCGCAAGCAGGAGAATTAATTTTTTTTATGTGTGTGGCGTGGTGGAGTTCAAATTAAATTAGACTGCTGAGTAGTTGTGTTTTAGTGGGTTAATAGGGAGTGTTTTTAGGAGATAATTGGGGAGAAGTTATCAAAATAAGATTTTCTCCTTATCAGTTTTCTATTTTCTATTTCTTTCTTTTCCCAACAAATTTTCTAGCATTAGACTTTTGTTTCTCTGCCGTGTTTTCTCCCTTCTTGTTCACTTTTGGTTTTTGTTCCCCTTTGGTCGAATCTTGTTTCTTCTCTTTGCCCTCTCTTTTCGTTTCTGTATTTTTTTGGGAGTCATCTCTTTGGCTGTAAATTTTTATTTTATCTATTTATGTAAGTGGAATTTCCCCCCTTAGTTATCGTATTTTGATTAGACAGTTAATAAAGGGTTCGTTTTACTCTCGTTTAGGTGCTGTTCAAAGGTTTTAAGCGGATATTCCAGTGTATAGAGATGACTGGTTATCGAACTCGTCATGGTAAGTTTTCAAATCTTCGTTGGTTTAGTTTCTCGAGTTTTATGTTGGAGATATTTTGTTGGTTGATGAATCAAGTGATTAATTAAGGGATATATTGGTCAAATATAAGTTTCTGAAGAGTGTAACGCCCCAAAATTTCTAATTTTGTTGTTGTGAAAATATGACACAAATATCTGTTAGCTTTAGTGGTTATGAGTTCTGGAAGTGTTTGGGAGGTCCCAAGTTCAAGTCTTCGCTTGGGAAATTTTGGTATTTTGAATGAATTAGGTCTTACTCTTGTTCAGTAGGCTTTTATTTGATTGTTGGTAAAAATTTATCAGAATGGGGCTGCTGGTCTAGTGGTTAAGTTGAGTGGTAGCGTGTAGGAGATCTTGTGTTCGAGTCCTTGCGCAAGCAGGGGAATTAATTTTTTTTATGTGTGTGGCGTGGTGGAGTTCAAATTAAATTAGACCGCTGAGTAGTTGTGTTTTAGTGGGTTAATAGGGAGTGTTTTTAGGAGATAATTGGGGAGAAGTTATCAAAATAAGATTTTCTCCTTATCAGTTTTCTATTTTCTATTTCTTTCTTTTCCCAACAAATTTTCTAGCATTAGACTTTTGTTTCTCTGCCGTGTTTTCTCCCTTCTTGTTCACTTTTGGTTTTTGTTCCCCTTTGGTCGAATCTTGTTTCTTCTCTTTGCCCTCTCTTTTCGTTTCTGTATTTTTTTGGGAGTCATCTCTTTGGCTGTAAATTTTTATTTTATCTATTTCTGTAAGTGGAATTTCCCCCCTTAGTTATCGTATTTTGATTAGACAGTTAATAAAGGGTTCGTTTTACTCTCGTTTAGGTGCTGTTCAAAGGTTTTAAGCGGATATTCCAGTGTATAGAGATGACTGGTTATCGAACTCGTCATGGTAAGTTTTCAAATCTTCGTTGGTTTAGTTTCTCGAGTTTTATGTTGGAGATATTTTGTTGGTTGATGAATCAAGTGATTAATTAAGGGATATATTGGTCAAATATAAGTTTCTGAAGGAGTGTAACGCCCCAAAATTTCTAATTTTGTTGTTGTGAAAATATGACACAAATATCTGTTAGCTTTAGTGGTTATGAGTTCTGGAAGTGTTTGGGAGGTCCAAGTTCAAGTCTTCGCTTGGGAAATTTTGGTATTTTGAATGAATTAGGTCTTACTCTTGTTCAGTAGGCTTTTATTTGATTGTTGGTAAAAATTTATCAGAATGGGGCTGCTGGTCTAGTGGTTAAGTTGAGTGGTAGCGTGTAGGAGATCTTGTGTTCGAGTCCTTGCGCAAGCAGGGGAATTAATTTTTTTTATGTGTGTGGCGTGGTGGAGTTCAAATTAAATTAGACCGCTGAGTAGTTGTGTTTTAGTGGGTTAATAGGGAGTGTTTTTAGGAGATAATTGGGGAGAAGTTATCAAAATAAGATTTTCTCCTTATCAGTTTTCTATTTTCTATTTCTTTCTTTTCCCAACAAATTTTCTAGCATTAGACTTTTGTTTCTCTGCCGTGTTTTCTCCCTTCTTGTTCACTTTTGGTTTTTGTTCCCCTTTGGTCGAATCTTGTTTCTTCTCTTTGCCCTCTCTTTTCGTTTCTGTATTTTTTGGGAGTCATCTCTTTGGCTGTAAATTTTTATTTTATCTATTTCTGTAAGTGGAATTTCCCCCCTTAGTTATCGTATTTTGATTAGACAGTTAATAAAGGGTTCGTTTTACTCTCGTTTAGGTGCTGTTCAAAGGTTTTAAGCGGATATTCCAGTGTATAGAGATGACTGGTTATCGAACTCGTCATGGTAAGTTTTCAAATCTTCATTGGTTTAGTTTCTCGAGTTTTATGTTGGAGATATTTTGTTGGTTGATGAATCAAGTGATTAATTAAGGGATATATTGGTCAAATATAAGTTTCTGAAGGAGTGTAACGCCCCAAAATTTCTAATTTTGTTGTTGTGAAAATATGACACAAATATCTGTTAGCTTTAGTGGTTATGAGTTCTGGAAGTGTTTGGGAGGTCCCAAGTTCAAGTCTTCGCTTGGGAAATTTTGGTATTTTGAATGAATTAGGTCTTACTGTTGTTCAGTAGGCTATTATTTGATTGTTGGTAAAAATTTATCAGAATGGGGCTACTGGTCTAGTGGTTAAGCGAAGTGGTAGCGTGTAGGAGATCTTGTGTTCGAGTCCTTGCGCAAGCAGGGGAATTAATTTTTTTTATGTGTGTGGCGTGGTAGAGTTCAAATTAAATTAGACTGCTGAGTAGTTGTGTTTTAGTGGGTTAATAGGGAGTGTTTTTAGGAGATAATTGGGGAGAAGTTATCAAAATAAGATTTTCTCCTTATCAGTTTTCTATTTTCTATTTCTTTCTTTTCCCAACAAATTTTCTGGCATTAGAATTTTGTTTCTCTGCCGTGTTTTCTCCCTTCTTGTTCACTTTTGGTTTTTGTTCCCCTTTGGTCGAATCTTGTTTCTTCTCTTTGCCCTCTCTTTTCGTTTCTGTATTTTTTGGGAGTCATCTCTTTGGCTATAAATTTTGACTTCATCTATTTCTGTAAGTGGAATTTCCCCCCTTAGTTATCGTATTTTGATTAGACAGTTAATAAAGGGTTCGTTTTACTCTCGTTTAGGTGCTGTTCAAAGGTTTTAAGCGGATATTCCAGTGTATAGAGATGACTGGTTATCGAACTCGTCATGGTAAGTTTTCAAATCTTCGTTGGTTTAGTTTCTCGAGTTTTATGTTGGAGATATTTTTTGGTTGATGAATCAAGTGATTAATTAAGGGATATATTGGTCAAATATAAGTTTCTGACGGAGTGTAACGCCCCAAAATTTCTAATTTTGTTGTTGTGAAAATATGACACAAATATCTGTTAGCTTTAGTGGTTATGAGTTCTGGAAGTGTTTGGGAGGTCTCAAGTTCAAGTCTTCACTTGGGAAATTTTGGTATTTTGAATGAATTAGGTCTTACTCTTGTTCAGTAGGCTTTTATTTGATTGTTGGTAAAAATTTATCAGAATGGGGCTGCTGGTCTATTGGTTAAGCGGAGTGGTAGCGTGTAGGAGATCTTGTGTTCAAGTCATTACGCAAGCAGGAGAATTAATTTTTTTATGTGTGTGGCGTGGTGGAGTTCAAATTAAATTAGACTGCTGAGTAGTTGTGTTTTAGTGGGTTAATAGGGAGTGTTTTTAGGAGATAATTGGGGAGAAGTTATCAAAATAAGATTTTCTCCTTATCAGTTTTCTATTTTCTATTTCTTTCTTTTCCCAACAAATTTTCTGGCATTAGACTTTTGTTTCTCTGCCGTGTTTTCTCCCTTCTTGTTCACTTTTGGTTTTTGTTCCCCTTTGGTCGAATCTTGTTTCTTCTCTTTGCCCTCTCTTTTCGTTTCTGTATTTTTTTGGGAGTCATCTCTTTGGCTGTAAATTTTATTTTATCTATTTCTGTAAGTGGAATTTCCCCCCTTAGTTATCGTATTTTGATTAGACAGTTAATAAAGGGTTCGTTTTACTCTCGTTTAGGTGCTGTTCAAAGGTTTTAAGCGGATATTCCAGTGTATAGAGATGACTGGTTATCGAACTCGTCATGGTAAGTTTTCAAATCTTCATTGGTTTAGTTTCTCGAGTTTTATGTTGGAGATATTTTGTTGGTTGATGAATCAAGTGATTAATTAAGGGATATATTGGTCAAATATAAGTTTCTGAAGGAGTGTAACGCCCCAAAATTTCTAATTTTGTTGTTGTGAAAATATGACACAAATATCTGTTAGCTTTAGTGGTTATGAGTTCTGGAAGTGTTTGGGAGGTCCCAAGTTCAAGTCTTCGCTTGGGAAATTTTGGTATTTTGAATGAATTAGGTCTTACTGTTGTTCAGTAGGCTATTATTTGATTGTTGGTAAAAATTTATCAGAATGGGGCTACTGGTCTAGTGGTTAAGCGAAGTGGTAGCGTGTAGGAGATCTTGTGTTCGAGTCCTTGCGCAAGCAGGGGAATTAATTTTTTTATGTGTGTGGCGTGGTAGGGTTCAAATTAAATTAGACTGCTGAGTAGTTGTGTTTTAGTGGGTTAATAGGGAGTGTTTTTAGGAGATAATTGGGGAGAAGTTATCAAAATAAGATTTTCTCCTTATCAGTTTTCTATTTTCTATTTCTTTCTTTTCCCAACAAATTTTCTGGCATTAGAATTTTGTTTCTCTGCCGTGTTTTCTCCCTTCTTGTTCACTTTTGGTTTTTGTTCCCCTTTGGTCGAATCTTGTTTCTTCTCTTTGCCCTCTCTTTTCGTTTCTGTATTTTTTTGGGAGTCATCTCTTTGGCTATAAATTTTGACTTCATCTATTTCTGTAAGTGGAATTTCCCCCCTTAGTTATCGTATTTTGATTAGACAGTTAATAAAGGGTTCGTTTTACTCTCGTTTAGGTGCTGTTCAAAGGTTTTAAGCGGATATTCCAGTGTATAGAGATGACTGGTTATCGAACTCGTCATGGTAAGTTTTCAAATCTTCGTTGGTTTAGTTTCTCGAGTTTTATGTTGGAGATATTTTTTGGTTGATGAATCAAGTGATTAATTAAGGGATATATTGGTCAAATATAAGTTTCTGAAGGAGTGTAACGCCCCAAAATTTCTAATTTTGTTGTTGTGAAAATATGACACAAATATCTGTTAGCTTTAGTGGTTATGAGTTCTGGAAGTGTTTGGGAGGTCTCAAGTTCAAGTCTTCACTTGGGAAATTTTGGTATTTTGAATGAATTAGGTCTTACTCTTGTTCAGTAGGCTTTTATTTGATTGTTGGTAAAAATTTATCAGAATGGGGCTGCTGGTCTATTGGTTAAGCGGAGTGGTAGCGTGTAGGAGATCTTGTGTTCAAGTCATTACGCAAGCAGGAGAATTAATTTTTTTTATGTGTGTGGCGTGGTGGAGTTCAAATTAAATTAGACTGCTGAGTAGTTGTGTTTTAGTGGGTTAATAGGGAGTGTTTTTAGGAGATAATTGGGGAGAAGTTATCAAAATAAGATTTTCTCCTTATCAGTTTTCTATTTTCTATTTCTTTCTTTTCCCAACAAATTTTCTGGCATTAGACTTTTGTTTCTCTGCCGTGTTTTCTCCCTTCTTGTTCACTTTTGGTTTTTGTTCCCCTTTGGTCGAATCTTGTTTCTTCTCTTTGCCCTCTCTTTTCGTTTCTGTATTTTTTTGGGAGTCATCTCTTTGGCTGTAAATTTTCTTTTATCTATTTCTGTAAGTGGAATTTCCCCCCTTAGTTATCGTATTTTGATTAGACAGTTAATAAAGGGTTCGTTTTACTCTCGTTTAGGTGCTGTTCAAAGGTTTTAAGCGGATATTCCAGTGTATAGAGATGACTGGTTATCGAACTCGTCATGGTAAGTTTTCAAATCTTCGTTGGTTTAGTTTCTCGAGTTTTATGTTGGAGATATTTTGTTGGTTGATGAATCAAGTGATTAATTAAGGGATATATTGGTCAAATATAAGTTTCTGAAGGAGTGTAACGCCCCAAAATTTCTAATTTTGTTGTTGTGAAAATATGACACAAATATCTGTTAGCTTTAGTGGTTATGAGTTCTGGAAGTGTTTGGGAGGTCCCAAGTTCAAGTCTTCGCTTGGGAAATTTTGGTATTTTGAATGAATTAGGTCTTACTCTTGTTCAGTAGGCTTTTATTTGATTGTTGGTAAAAATTTATCAGAATGGGGCTGCTGGTCTAGTGGTTAAGTTGAGTGGTAGCGTGTAGGAGATCTTGTGTTCGAGTCCTTGCGCAAGCAGGGGAATTAATTTTTTTATGTGTGTGGCGTGGTGGAGTTCAAATTAAATTAGACCGCTGAGTAGTTGTGTTTTAGTGGGTTAATAGGGAGTGTTTTTAGGAGATAATTGGGGAGAAGTTATCAAAATAAGATTTTCTCCTTATCAGTTTTCTATTTTCTATTTCTTTCTTTTCCCAACAAATTTTCTAGCATTAGACTTTTGTTTCTCTGCCGTGTTTTCTCCCTTCTTGTTCACTTTTGGTTTTTGTTCCCCTTTGGTCGAATCTTGTTTCTTCTCTTTGCCCTCTCTTTTCATTTCTGTATTTTTTTGGGAGTCATCTCTTTGGCTGTAAATTTTTATTTTATCTATTTCTGTAAGTGGAATTTCCCCCCTTAGTTATCGTATTTTGATTAGACAGTTAATAAAGGGTTCGTTTTATCTCGTTTAGGTGCTGTTCAAAGGTTTTAAGCGGATATTCCAGTGTATAGAGATGACTGGTTATCGAACTCGTCATGGTAAGTTTTCAAATTTTCGTTGGTTTAGTTTCTCGAGTTTTATGTTGGAGATATTTTGTTGGTTGATGAATCAAGTGATTAATTAAGGGATATATTGGTCAAATATAAGTTTCTGAAGGAGTGTAACGCCCCAAATTTCTAATTTTGTTGTTGTGAAAATATGACACAAATATCTGTTAGCTTTAGTGGTTATGAGTTCTGGAAGTGTTTGGGAGGTCCCAAGTTCAAGTCTTCGCTTGGGAAATTTTGGTATTTGAATGAATTAGGTCTTACTTTGTTCAGTAGGCTATTATTTGATTGTTGGTAAAAATTTATCAGAATGGGGCTCTGGTCTAGTGGTTAAGCGAAGTGGTAGCGTGTAGGAGATCTTGTGTTCGAGTCCTTGCGCAAGCAGGGGAATTAATTTTTTTTATGTGTGTGGCGTGGTGAGTTCAAATTAAATTAGACTGCTGAGTAGTTGTGTTTTAGTGGGTTAATAGGGAGTGTTTTTAGGAGATAATTGGGGAGAAGTTATCAAAATAAGATTTTCTCCTTATCAGTTTTCTATTTTCTATTTCTTTCTTTTCCCAACAAATTTTCTGGCATTAGAATTTTGTTTCTCTGCCGTGTTTTCTCCCTTCTTTTCACTTTTGGTTTTTGTTCCCCTTTGGTCGAATCTTGTTTCTTCTCTTTGCCCTCTCTTTTCGTTTCTGTATTTTTTTGGGAGTCATCTCTTTGGCTGTAAATTTTTATTTTATCTATTTCTGTAAGTGGAATTTCCCCCCTTAGTTATCGTATTTTGATTAGACAGTTAATAAAGGGTTCGTTTTACTCTCGTTTAGGTGCTGTTCAAAGGTTTTAAGCGGATATTCCAGTGTATAGAGATGACTGGTTATCGAACTCGTCATGGTAAGTTTTCAAATCTTCGTTGGTTTAGTTTCTCGAGTTTTATGTTGGAGATATTTTATTGGTTGATGAATCAAGTGATTAATTAAGGGATATATTGGTCAAATATAAGTTTCTGAAGGAGTGTAACGCCCCAAAATTTCTAATTTTGTTGTTGTGAAAATATGACACAAATATCTGTTAGCTTTAGTGGTTATGAGTTCTGGAAGTGTTTGGGAGGTCTCAAGTTCAAGTCTTCGCTTGGGAAATTTTGGTATTTTGAATGAATTAGGTCTTACTCTTGTTCAGTAGGCTTTTATTTGATTGTTGGTAAAAATTTATTAGAATGGGGCTGCTGGTCTAGTGGTTAAGTGGAGTGGTAGCATGTAGGAGATCTTGTGTTCGAGTCCTTGCGCAACAGGGGAATTAATTTTTTTTATGTGTGTGGCGTGGTGGAGTTCAAATTAAATTAAACTGCTGAGTAGTTGTGTTTTAGTGGGTTAATAGGGAGTGTTTTTAGGAGATAATTGGGGAGAAGTTATCAAAATAAGATTTTCTCCTTATCAGTTTTCTATTTTCTATTTCTTTCTTTTCCCAACAAATTTCTGGCATTAGACTTTTGTTTTCTGCCGTGTTTATCCCTTCTTGTTCACTTTTGGTTTTTGTTCCCCTTTGGTCGAATCTTGTTTCTTCTCTTTGCCCTCTCTTTTCGTTTCTGTATTTTTTTGGGAGTCATCTCTTTGGCTATAAATTTTGACTTTATCTATTTCTGTAAGTGGAATTTCCCCCCTTAGTTATCGTATTTTGATTAGACAGTTAATAAAGGGTTCGTTTTACTCTAGTTTAGGTGCTGTTCAAAAGTTTTAAGCGGATATTCCAGTGTATAGAGATGACTGGTCATCGAACTCGTCATGGTAAGTTTTCAAATCTTCGTTGGTTTAGTTTCTCGAGTTTTATGTTGGAGATATTTTGTTGGTTGATGAAGCAAGTGATTAATTAAGGGATATATTGGTCAAATATAAGTTTCTGAAGGAGTGTAACGCCCCAAAATTTCTAATTTTGTTGTTGTGAAAATATGACACAAATATCTGTTAGCTTTAGTGGTTATGAGTTCTGGAAGTGTTTGGGAGGTCCAAGTTCAAGTCTTCGCTTGGGAAATTTTGGTATTTTGAATGAATTAGGTCTTACTCTTATTCAGTAGGCTTTTATTTGATTGTTGGTAAAAATTTATCAGAATGGGGCTGCTGGTCTAGTGTTTAATTGGAGTGGTAGCGTGTAGGAGATCTTGTGTTCGAGTCCTTGCGCAAGCAGGGGAATTAATTTTTTTTCTGTGTGTGGCGTGGTGGAGTTCAAATTAAATTAGACTGTGAGTAGTTGTGTTTTAGTGGGTTAATAGGGAGTGTTTTTAGGAGATAATTGGGGAGAAGTTATCAAAATAAGATTTTCTCCTTATCAGTTTTCTATTTTCTATTTCTTTCTTTTCCCAACAAATTTTCTGGCATTAGACTTTTGTTTCTCTGCCGTGTTTTCTCCCTTCTTGTTCACTTTTGGTTTTTGTTCCCCTTTGGTCGAATCTTGTTTCTTCTCTTTGCCCTCTCTTTTCGTTTCTGTATTTTTTTGGGAGTCATCTCTTTGGCTGTAAATTTTGACTTTATCTATTTCTGTAAGTGGAATTTCCCCCCTTAGTTATCGTATTTTGATTAGACAGTTAATAAAGGGTTCGTTTTACTCTCGTTTAGGTGCTGTTCAAGGTTTTAAGCGGATATTCCAGTGTATAGAGATGACTGGTTATCGAACTCGTCATGGTAAGTTTTCAAATCTTCGTTGGTTTAGTTTCTCGAGTTTTATGTTGGAGATATTTTGTTGGTTGATGAATCAAGTGATTAATTAAGGGATATATTGGTCAAATATAGTTTCTGAAGGAGTGTAACGCCCTAAATTTCTAATTTTGTTGTTGTGAAAATATGACACAAATATCTGTTAGCTTTAGTGTTATGAGTTCTGGAAGTGTTTGGGAGGTCTCAAGTTCAAGTCTTCGCTTGGGAAATTTTGGTATTTTGAATGAATTAGGTCTTACTCTTGTTCAGTAGGCTTTTATTTGATTGTTGGTAAAATTTATCAGAATGGGGCTGCTGGTCTAGTGGTTAAGCGGAGTGGTAGCGTGTAGGAGATCTTGTGTTCAGTCCTTGCGCAAGCAGGGGAATTAATTTTTTTTATGTGTGTGGCGTGGTGGAGTTCAAATTAAATTAGACTGCTGAGTAGTTGTGTTTTAGTGGGTTAATAGGAGTGTTTTTAGGAGATAATTGGGGAGAAGTTATCAAATAAGATTTTCTCCTTATCAGTTTTCTATTTTCTATTTCTTTCTTTTCCCAACAAATTTTCTAGCGTTATTTTTTTTCTTTGCCTTGTTTTCTCCTTCTTGTTCACTTTTGGTTTTTGTTCCCCTTTGGTCGAATCTTGTTTCTTCTCTTTGCCCTCTCTTTTCGTTTCTGTATTTTTTTGGGAGTCATCTCTTTGGCTGTAAATTTTTATTTATCTATTTCTGTAAGTGGAATTTCCCCCTTAGTTATCGTATTTTGATTAGACGTTAATAAGGGTTCGTTTTACTCTCGTTTAGGTGCTGTTCAAAGGTTTTAAGCGGATATTCCAGTGTATAGAGATGACTGGTTATCGAACTCGTCATGGTAAGTTTTCAAATCTTCGTTGGTTTAGTTTCTCGAGTTCTATGTTGGAGATATTTTGTTGGTTGATGAATCAAGTGATTAATTAAGGGATTATTGGTCAATATAAGTTTCTGAAGGAGTGTAACGCCCCAAATTTCTAATTTTGTTGTTGTGAAATATGACACAATATCTGTTAGCTTTAGTGGTTATGAGTTCTGGAAGTGTTTGGGAGGTCCAAGTTCAAGTCTTCGCTTGGGAAATTTGGTATTTTGAATGATTAGGTCTTATCTTGTTCAGTAGGCTTTTATTTGATTGTTGGTAAAATTTTTAGAATGGGCTGCTGGTTGTGGTTAAGGAGTGGTAGCGTGTAGGAGATTTGTGTTCGAGTCCTTGCGCAAGCAGGGGAATTAATTTTTTTATGTGTGTGGCGTGGTGGAGTTCAAATTAAATTAACTGCTGAGTAGTTGTGTTTTAGTGGTTTAGGAGTGTTTTGGATATTGGGAGAAGTTATCAATAGATTTTTCCTTATCAGTTTTCTATTTTTTTTTTTTTTCCCAAATTTTTATTATTTTTTTTCTGCTTTTTTCCCTTCTTGTTCACTTTTGGTTTTTGTTCTTTGGTGAATTGTTTCTTCTCTTTGCCCTCTCTTTTCGTTTCTGTATTTTTTTGGGAGTCATCTCTTTGGCTGTAAATTTTGACTTTATCTATTTCTGTAAGTGGAATTTCCCCCTTAGTTATCGTATTTTGATTAGACGTTAATGAAGGGTTCGTTTTACTCTCGTTTAGGTGCTGTTCAAAGGTTTTAAGCGGATATTCCAGTGTATAGAGATGACTGGTTATCGAACTCGTCATGGTAAGTTTTCAAATCTTCGTTGGTTTAGTTTCTCGAGTTTTATGTTGGAGATATTTTATTGGTTGATGAATCAAGTGATTAATTAAGGGATATATTGGTCAAATATAAGTTTCTGAAGGAGTGTAACGCCCCAAAATTTCTAATTTTGTTGTTGTGAAAATTGACACAAATATCTGTTGCTTTAGTGTTATGAGTTCTGTTTTTAGTTCTCTTCGTTTTTTTTTTTAATGATTATCTTACTGTTGTTCAGTAGGCTATTATTTGATTGTTGGTAAAATTTATCAGAATGGGGCTACTGGTCTAGTGGTTAAGCGAAGTGGTAGCGTGTAGGAGATCTTGTGTTCGAGTCCTTGCGCAAGCAGGGGAATTATTTTTTTTATGTGTGTGGCGTGTGAGTTCAAAATTAAATTAGACTGCTGAGTAGTTGTGTTTTAGTGGGTTAATAGGAG